>NW_025901111.1:0-29909 GCF_022539505.1 Lolium rigidum | reverse complement strand
AATCGGAAAATAAATATCTCAAAGCAAATGCTGTTTGAATCCACGGAAACATCTTTTCTTCAGAGAGCATTTAATTATTGAATTTGTCTGTTGAAGCTCTCTTTGCTTCAATACTATTTCGCGAGTGCCTATTAAAACTGGTAGCCCATCTTAATGGCTATAAAGAAAAAACTTCTTGGGAGATAACCCATGTGTTATTTTGCTACAGTATTTTGTTTTATATTTGTGTCTTGGAAGTTGTTTACTACTGTAGCAACCTCTCCTTATCTTAGTTTTGTTGCAATGTTGTGCCAAGTTAAGTCTCTATGGTAAAGTTGATGCTAGATTTGGATTGCTGCGCAGAAACAGCATTGCTGTCTGTCACGAATCTGGGTCTAATTCTCTGTAGGTAACTCAGAAAATTATGCCAATTTACGTGAGTGATCCTCAGATATGTACGAAACTTTCATTAGTTTTGAGTTTTTCCGTTTGAGCAAGTCTGGTTCCATTTTAAAATTCGTCTTTACGGACTGTTCTGTTTTTGACAGATTCTGCCTTTTATTTCGCATTGCCGCTTTTGCTATGTTGAATGAGTTTCTTTGTTCCATTAACTTTCAGAAGCTTTGTGCAATGTCCAGAAGTGTTAAGAATGATTTTGTCACCTCTGAACATGTGAATTTTTGATTATGCACTAACCCTCTAATGAGTTTGATTAAAGTTTGGTGTGGAAGAAGTTTTCAAGGGTCAAGAGAGGAGGATGATATACTATGATCAAGAAGAGTGAAGAGTCTAAGCTTGGGGGTGCCCCCGTGGTTCATCCCTGCATATTTCAAGAAGACTCAAGCATCTAAGCTTGGGGATGCCCAAGGCATCCCCTTATTCATCGACAAAATTATCAGGTTCCTTCTCTTGAAACTATATTTTTATTCAGTCACATCTTATGTACTTTACTTGGAGCGTCTGTTTGTTTTTGTTTTTATTTGTGTTTGAATAAGTTCATCCTTGTGTGGGAGAGATACACGCTCCGCTGGTTCGTATGAACACATGTGTTCTTAGCTCATAATATTCATGGCGAAGTTTCCTCTTCGTTAAATTGTTATATAGTTGGAATTGGAAAATGCTACATGTAGTAATTCTAAAATGTCTTGGATAATGTGATACTTGGCAATTGTTGTGCTCATGTTTAAGCTCTTGCATCATATACTTTGCACCTATTAATGAAGAAATACATAGAGCTTGCTAAAATTTGGTTTGCATAATTGGTCTCTCTAAGGTCTAGATAATTTCTAGTATTGAGTTTGAACAACAAGGAAGACGGTGTAGAGTCTTATAATGTTTACAATATATCTTTTATGTGAGTTTTGCTGCAGCGGTTCATCCTTGTGTTTGTTTCAAATAACCTTGCTAGCCTAAACCTTGTATCGAGAGTGAATACTTCTCATGCATCCAAAAACCTTGAGCCAACCACTATGCCATTTGTGTCCACCATACCTACCTACTACATGGTATTTCTCCGCCATTCCAAAGTAAATTGCTTGAGTGCTACCTTTAAAATTCCATCATTCGCCTTTGCAATATATAGCTCATGGGACAAAATAGCCTTAAAAACTATTGTGGTATTGAATATGTACTTATGCATTTTATCTCTTATTAAGTTGCTTGTTGTGCGATAACCATGTTCCTGGGGACGCCATCAACTACTCTTTGTTGAATATCATGTGAGTTGCTATGCATGTCCGTCTTGTCTGAAGTAAGAGAGATCTACCACCTTATGGTTAAGCATGCATATTGTTAGAGAAGAACATTGGGCCGCTAACTAAAGCCATGATTCATGGTGGAAGTTTCGAGTTTTGGACATATATCCTCAATCTCATATGAGAAAATTATTAATTGTTGATACATGCTTATGCATAAAAGAGGAGTCCATTATCTCGTTGTCTATGTTGTCCCGGTATGGATGTCTAAGTTGAGAATAATCAATAGCGAGAAATCCAATGCGAGCTTTCTCCTTAGACCTTTGTACAGGCGGCATGGAGGTACCCCATTGTGACACTTGGTTAAAACATGTGCATTGTGATGATCCGGTAGTCCAAGCTAATTAGGACAAGGTGCGGGCACTATTAGTACACTATGCATGAGGCTTGAAACTTGTAAGATATAATTTACATAACTCATATGCTTTATTACTACCGTTGACAAAATTGTTTCATGTTTTCAAAATCAAAGCTCTAGCACAAATATAGCAATCAATGCTTTCCTCTTTGAAGGACCTTTCTTTTTACTTTTATGTTGAGTCAGTTCACCTATCTCTCTCCACCTCAAGAAGCAAACACTTGTGTGAACTGTGCATTGATTCCTACATACTTGCATATTGCACTTGTTATTTTACTCTATGTTGACAATTATCCATGAGATATGCATGTTATAAGTTGAAAGCAACCGCTGAAACTTAATCTTCTTTTGTGTTGCTTCAATACCTCTACTTTGAATTATTGCTTTATGAGTTAACTCTTATGCAAGACTTATTGATGCCTGTCTTGAAAGTGCTATTCATGAAAAGTCTTTGCTTTATGATTCATTTGTTTACTCATTATCTCCATCATTGCTTCGAATCGCTGCATTCATCTCTTATGCTTTACAATAATGTTGATCAAGATTATGTTGGTAGCATGTCACTTAAGAAATTATCATTGTTATCGTTTACCTACTCGAGGGCGAGTAGGAACTAAGCTTGGGGATGCTTGATACGTCTCAAACGTATCTATAATTTCTTATGTTCCATGCTACTTTATTGAAGATACCTACATATTTTATACACATTATATGTCATTATTATGCGTTTTCCGGAACTAACCTATTGACGAGATGCTGAAAGGCTAGTTGCTGTTTTCTGCTGTTTTTGGTTCCAGAAAGGCTGTTCGGGCAATATTCTCGGAATTGGACGAAATCAACGCCAAACCTCCTATTTTTCCCGAAGGCTCCGAACACCGAAGAAGAGTCGGAGAGAGGCCGGGGGCCACCACACCATAAGGCGGCGCGGGCCGGACCCTGGCCGCGCCGGCCTATGGTGGGGCCACCCCGCCAGCCCTCCTGCGCCGCCTCTTCGCCTATATAACCCCTTTCGACCTAAAAACGCAAGTACCAATTGACGAAACTCCGTGAAAGACTCCGTGGGCGCCGCCACATCGCGAAACTCCAATTCGGGGGACGAAGTCTCGCGTTCCGGCACCCCGCCGGGATGGGGAATTGCCCCGGAGCCATCTCCACCGCCGTCTTCACCGCCATCTTCACCGCCATCGCTGCCTCCATGATGAGGAGGGAGTAATCCACCCCCGAGGCTGAGGGCTCCGCTGTAGCTATGTGGTTCATCTCTCTCCCATGTACCTCAATACAATAATCTCATGAGCTGCTTTACATGATTGAGATTCATATGAGTTTTGTATCACTACTATTCTATGTGCTACTCTAGTGATGTTATTAAAGTAGTTTTATTCCTCCTACACGGTGTAATGGTGACAGTGTGTGCATCCGTGTTAGTACTTGGTTTATGCTATGATTATGATCTCTTGTAGATTATGAAGTTAATTATTGCTATGATAGTATTGATGTGTATTATTCTTCCTACATAGCATGAAGGTGACAAGTGTGCATGCTATGCTAGTACTTGGTTTAGTCGAATTGATCTTTCATGCACTCTAAGGTTATTTAAATATGAACATTGAATTGTGGAGCTTGTTAACTCCGGCATTGAGGGTTCGTGTAATCCTACGCAATGTGTTCATCATCCAACAAGAGTGTAGAGTATGCATTTATCTATTCCGTTACGTGATCAATGTTGAGAGTGTCCACTAGCGAAAGTCTAATCCCTAGGCCTTGTTCCTAAATACTGCTATCGCTGCTTGTTTACTGTTTTACTGCGTTACTACTGCTGCAATACTACCACCATCAACTACATGCCAGCAAGCTATTTTCTGGCACCGTTGCTACTTATTCATACCACCTGTATTTCACTATCTCTTCGCCGAACTAGTACACCTATTTGGTGTGTTGGGGACACAAGAGACTTTTTGCTTTGTGGTTGCAGGGTTGCATGAGAGGGATATCTTTGACCTCTTCCTCCCTGAGTTCGATAAACCTTGGGTGATCCACTTAAGGGAAACTTGCTGCTGTTCTACAAACCTCTGCTCTTGGAGGCCCAACACTGTCTACAGGAAAAGGAGGGGGCGTAGACATCAACTAGCAACTAATTTTTTTGTGTTTTAATATAATGCAGCAAACAAAGTAGTAAATAAAATAAAGCAAGACAAAAACAAAGTAAAGAGATTGGGAAGTGGAGACTCCCCTTGCAGCGTGTCTTGATCTCCCCAGCAACGGCGCCGGAAAAAGAGCTTGATGGCGTGTAACTCACACGTTCGTTGGGAACTCCAAGAGGAAGGTATGATGCGCACAGTAGCAAGTTTTCCCTCGTAAAAGAAACCAAGGTTTATCGAACCAGGAGGAGCCAAGAAGCACGTTGAATGTTGATGGCGGCGGGATGTAGTGCGGCGCAACACCGTAGATTCCGGCGCCAACGTGGAACCTGCACAACACAACCAAAGTACTTTGCTCCAACGAAACAAGTGAGGTTGTCAATCTCACCGGCTTGCTGTAACAAAGGATTAACCGTATTGTGTGGAAGATGATTGTTTGCAAGAAAACAGAAAAACAAGTATTGCAAGCAGATTTGTATTTCAGTATAAAAGAATGGACCGGGGTCCACAGTTCACTAGAGGTGTCTCTCCCATAAGATAAAAGCATGTTGGGTGAACAAATTA
This sequence comes from Lolium rigidum, assembly GCF_022539505.1. Lineage (NCBI taxonomy): Eukaryota > Viridiplantae > Streptophyta > Magnoliopsida > Poales > Poaceae > Lolium > Lolium rigidum. Next base: position 25,116 of record NW_025901111.1, on the reverse strand, counting down.
CAGTCGGGTAATTGACAAATAGAGAGGGCATAACAATGCACATACATGTCATGATAAGTATAGTGAGATTTAATTGGGCATTACGACAAAGTACATAGACCGCCATCCAACTCCATCTATGCCTAAAAAGTCCACCTTCAGGTTATCATCCGAACCCCTTCCAGTATTAAGTTGCTAACAACGGACAATTGCATTAAGTATGGTGCGTAATGTAATCAACAACTACATCCTCGGACATAGCATCAATGTTTTATCCCTAGTGGCAACAACGACATCCACAACCTTAGAACTTTCTCATCATCGTCCCAGATATCAATGGAGGCATGAACCCACTATCGAGCATAAATACTCCCTCTTGGAGTTAAGAGCAAAAACTTGGCCAGAGCCTCTACTAATAACGGAGAGCATGCAAGATCATAAACAACACATACGTAATAACTTGATAATTAACATAACATGGTATTCTCTATCCATCGGATCCCGACAAACACAACATATAGCATTACAGATAGATGATCTTGATCATGTTAGGCAGCTCACAAGATCCAAAAATGAAGCACAATGAGGAGAAGACAACCATCTAGCTACTGCTATGGACCCATAGTCCAGGGGTGAACTACTCACTCATCACTCCGGAGGCGCCCATGGCGGTGTAGAGTCCTCCGGGAGATGAATCCCCTCTCCGGCAGGGTGCCGGAGGAGATCTCCGGAATCCCCCGAGATGGGATTGGCGGCGGCGGCGTCTCGCAAGGTTTTCCGTATCGTGGCTCTCGGTACCGGGGGTTTCGCGACGGAGGCTTTAAGTAGGCGGAAGAGCAACGCGGGGGCCACACGAGGGCCCCACACCATAGGTCGGCGCGGCCAGTGGCTCGGGCCACGCCGCCCTATGGTGGCGGCGCCTCGTGGCCCCACTTCGACTCCTCTTCGGTCTTCCGGAAGCTTCGTGGCAAAATAGGACCCCGGGCGTTGATTTCATCCAATTCCGAGAATATTTCGTTACTAGGATTTCCGAAACCAAAAACAGCAGAAAACAGAGAATCGGCTCTTCGGCATCTTGTTAATAGGTTAGTTCCAGAAAATGCACGAATATGACATAAAGTGTGCATAAAACATGTAGATATCATCAATAATGTGGCATGGAACATAAGAAATTATCGATACGTCGGAGACGTATCAGCCATCTCGTCGTCCGTCATGTTGTCGGGGAACTCGAAGTTCCGGCCCTCCGCCATGGCCTGCTGCCATTCGTGGAAGACGAGGCCGATGTAGTCCTCGCTGTCGTCCTTCACCTCCTCGCTATGGTACGCGAGCGCCTCGATGTAGTTGTCGTCGTCGTAGACGGCGTAGGCTTCATCGTCGTCGTCCTCGTCCTCGCGGTCGTTGTGCTGCGGCTGCTCACGTCGCGTCGGCGCCTGCTGACGACGCGTCGGCGCCTGCTAACGACGAGCCGGCGGTGCAGGGCCGAAGGGATAATCCCTGTCGCCCATGAAGCCAGCCCGTCGTCTGTTGTCCGTCTCCGTGGACAGGTACGTACGCCAACTCTCCGAGTCGATGGCGTACGCCGAATCGGCGCGGAGGTCCTCCGGCAGATATCGCCTCCTGCGCCGGATCTCCTTGGTCCGCTCAGGCTCGCGCGCGCAGTACTCGGAGGGATGGGCACCCGACGGCAGCCGAGCCGCCAGCCGCCAGTCAGCCGCACGCCGGACCAGGCGTCGCACGGCACCCATTTGCCGTGCATGAGCCTCCCCACCGTGACGGGGAGCGCCACCTTCTTGCTGCCGCTGCCGGAGGCCTCAAAGTCGTTCTTCTTCCCCATGGCGCAGCAGCGGTTGTGGTGCGAGTGGAGCTGTGGGCGAAGGAGCAACGCGGCCGCTGGACTTTTAAGGGCGGCCACGCACGGGATACGATGCCATTGAAGGCGGCGCAGAAGCCCAACCGCCGCCCGCCAGTGCACGCGCAGAACAGGAAGCTGCGGCATTCATGGCGAAGGCAGCGGCGCAGACGCGGAGGCGCTGACCGCGGAAGCGATGGCCGCGAAAGCGATGCCCTCCATGCAGGCTCGCTGCCAGGCGGGCCCGGTGGAGACCGCAGCGGACACTTTGCGCGTCCGCGCAGCGTCCACCGAGACGCAAACCTGGCGCATATTTGGGTCAGGTTTGCGTCTCCGCGGACGGCCCGATCACTTTGCGTCGTGCCGCTGGAGAGGGTGCCAGACGCATTTACGACCAAAACGGACGCAAACGGTCGCTTTGCGTCGCGCCGCTGGAGATGCCCTGATCAACCGCGCGTGGCCTTTCAGCGATGCACAACTCCTCTGGGCACAACAAACAAAAATCGATGAAGCTGTAGGTTGGACGCGCTAGAAGTAGCACCCAGCAAAAATATCGTGGCGGACGTCGCGGCCGGATCGCAACGCCATTTTGTACAGATGCATTCCTTTCCCTGTCTGCTGCATGCCATGCCACGGTACCATGCTTTGTTGCATCGTCGTGCCATCGTATTCCTAAACAAATTACTCTCCGTCTCACCACCACGAATCCAAGTGGAACATTAATTTCCTACACGTAGTAGTATATATAATGTTTCTTCAATATATAGCCACCAAGCCGTACCAGTAGTTTACAGCTCGCGTGAGTGCGTGACACTCGCGGCAGACGCGCCCGCTAGCTAGCTTTCCTTTCATGTGCCCAGTACAAGTATAACGTTCGTTGAACCGAGTAGTAGCGACAAAGTCGTACGAACTAGCTTTCATGTCGTTCAAAAAAAAAAAAAACTAGCTTTCATGTCATGTGCCGCTTAACCAATAAAATTACGGGAGCACGATCAGTCCATAGAATATTAGCATACTTGCATGTTACTTGTTTTCGGTGTATGTTAGTATATGTCAACTTCCGAATAAAGCTCCAGGTCACGAATTAAGGGGTGCACCGTGCATGCATCTTTGTTTTGATCGATGTACGTTCTACGTTACTTCCTCTGTTCACAATTAGTTCGTGTTCTAGGTTTCGCTAAAGTTAAATTTTATAAAATTTGACCGAATATTTACGGAAAATATCAACATCTATGATACAAAATGTATTGTATTGAAATCGACATGAAGTATACTTCTACATTATATGTCTTTGGTATGACGAATATCTATTATATACTAAAAGCACAATGCAGGGTTTAAAATAGAGACACTACGTTGATCCACATCATCAGAATTAATTTAACCGTTAGATCTGTAATTTTAATGGACAAGATTTAAAGATTTTACGTAACAGACATGAACATATATTTTATAGACATGCGATATGTCACGTGTCAACTTGTGTTGAAAAGAAAAATAAAAGGAGTAGTTGAGGCATTACATGTACACTCATCACGTTTTCCCCACACAAAAAAGACCCACGTGTATTATATATGGAAGTAAAAATACCGTTAGTTTTCCTGTTAGTATTCTAAGAACCATCACGTTTATTGCACATGAAAGAAAAAATATATATTGAAATTCGTTTCCAGTTATGATTTAACTTTAAAAAATCATAACTGGATCAATCTGCCAACACTGTGCGATGGTGAATTAACGGAACGGCCGTACGGATGGTCACATAAGTGGGGCGCAGGCAATCCGCGTCCCGTGTAGACTGTAGGAAATAAAAAAAAAACTCTCGCGAAAATAGGAAGCGATTTGATTCCATACCAAATAGGAAAGCACAGATTTGCTTTTACACGATACATGCAATATATATCAAGTAAGAGAAGGAGTCCTATAATTATATGGTGGATTAGGATTAGAAAATCAATTTTTTTCCCAAGGACATGTGCGTGTAAACACAAGCACATGGTAGACTGCGTATGTCATATACGTAAAAAAAATTATATTTTTAACTATATTATTTATCAAACTCTAGAAATAGTAAGACATATCAAGTGTGTCCAAAAAATTTAAACCGCTCTCTTCATCTTCATGTGTCCATGCAACTCTAAATGGACATGAGAAAAAAAACCTGTGGTAGACTATGTATGTCATATACGTTAACAAAATTCTATCTTTTTAAACTATATTACTTATCAACTCTAGAAATAGTAAGACATATCAAGTGTGTCCAAAAAAGTTAAACCGCTCTCTTCATCTTCATGTGTCCATGCAACTCTAAATGGAGATGAGAAAAAAGACCCGCGTAAAAAAATAGAAAATATCGCAACTCAAGGGAACATGTACCTCAGAAGAAATACTCGCACACAAAAAAAGGAGCGATAGATTATTATGATAAGGTTCAGAGAATTCCGTTCGACCGGCCGTGAGCAAACTGAAGTTCCGAAGAAAATATTACTCTTAATTATTTTTAAACTACAAGAAGTAAAAAACCCAACTTTGTAGCCGAAACTCGTTTATATGATCCCAAGCATAGGGAGAATATTGGCCGTACAATTAAGTGAGACACATAAAAGTAAAATAAAGATCATTAGAAACATTTCCACCCTTTTAACCCAATGTACGACTACGATTGTGGTCATAACAATAGATGGTTCAAAAGGAAATCTATTGGACATAGAAACTCCGGGAACCATGCCATTGCAGAAGTATATAGTACAAAGGTTTGAAAAAGTACTTATACACTTATTGTTGCGTAATAATTTGAATTTTATTTAATCTAAAATATTTTATGAGTAATTTGCTTTGTAATATTATATGAACAATTTTCTCTAGATATATGTAAGTCACGCCTATGTGCCAATTATGCGAACACAAAGGGAAACTAACACATATATTAACAGATATATTGCATGGCAATTGATATTTGAGCCAAGAATATGCATCAAGTAACAAAACTCATTTGGGTAAAATTAATTAAACACTAGGTTTGGTAGTATTAATAATTATGTAACATTACTTCTATAAATCTACAACATATAAAACATTATAGAAAAATAAATATTTAGAAGTAAATAACTTCTTAGATGTTGCCCTTGCATTTGCGAGGGCCACCTTGCTAGTTGACATAATTTTTTATACCTTTGATCAAACTTTACAAAATATGATTTTGACTAAACATAGAACATGAATTAAATAAAAATGGAGGGAGTGTGTCAACTTTGAGAACTTTCCTATGCATCTGATCTGAACATCATTTGTGAACTGGTAGGAGTAGGTACCTCCCACGAATCAAATACTCCTAGTGTACACACTCCTAGCAAGCCAATCGAGCCAGAGAATCTCTTGATGCTACACTACGCAACTTTGTCTGATTAGCCACCAACCGTCTGACAAAAGCATTGACGGCTCAAACCGCACCGTGCACTGTCCCATTGATTGTGAACTTTCCTTGATGTCGATACGTCTGCTTGACGCGCTGGTCAGTGGTCACGCCCGCGCGGTAGGCTATCACGGTCGATCGTCTGCTTGGCTCCTGCTTGCGCATATCTTATCAGACTGACCGGTACGCGTCGGATCTGATAACCTATCAAAGTTTTTGCACAGATATTTTTCCTCTCTGTATTATGTTCCCGACCGTGAGATCGTAGGAAATTCAACTCGAACTTCTCTTGCGATGCACCCAGACTTGACGCTTGAGCTTGAACGGCCGCCATTGTCGGTTTATGTGTGCAAAAGAGTAATACTTGTCCACTTCTAATGTTCAAAAAAAAAAAATACTTGTCCACTTCGTCTGACTATTAGGACCAGCACACAGTAACAGTCGGTGTCTGTCACATGGTGTGCCATGCATGTTGAGCTAGCTACGGTCACTCGGATGGATCGGCAGGCTTGACGCACGGCCGACCTTTTGCAAAAGAACTCGAGTTCTATTAAACTAATTTACTCCGTACTTTACTCTAGGTGTTTCGATAAACGATGTCACCTACTACCAATGTGCTCAATAGGACCGCCAGGTACACGTACGACTACACGAGCACAACCAGCCAATCATAAAATAAATTGGACCACGAACGTGCATGCAATGCACACTGTGTACGATTACGATTACGTCGACGAGGATGGCGCTCCATTTGCAATCCAGTGGGACAACCGAACCTAGAGTTCAAAACCACAAACTTATTTTCGAGGAGTGCAACAACTGTGCCTACTCCTGCGGCAACCTAGCGGGGATGTCTACAACTAATACACAACCATTAAAAATTACTGCAACAACTGTGCCTTATTTAGTTGCAACTCAGTGGTGACAGCTGCAAGTAAAACACAACTAACAGAAACATTTTTAAAATACGTGCAACACCTACAACCGCTATGATTGCAAACTAGTGGATTAGGGCTGCAACTCAAACACAACCAACAAAAACTCAACACAAGAATTCATTAATTTGTTCATTCACATATTTGCCAAGTTATATCGAGAGATTAAATTGTTACTTCACATATATGCTGAGTTGTAATTGGGCATGGTATATATATTATTGTTTCTCAGTAGCTAAGTTACAGTGCAAGTTATTACTTCACACATGTGCTAAGTTGCAACACATCAATTAGAACACAACAACCATGGAATTTTTCAAGGATTCCAACAACTGTGTCTCTTCTAGTTTGCAACCCAGTGGTAGATGGTTGCAACTAAAACACAATCATCAACAATTTATTTCAAGGACTAGCAATGTCGACTAATTATTGTGAAGTTGCCCATTATTGACTTCAAGTTGCCTACGCATATGACTAAGTTGTGTGCTGTTCGTTAATTATAATTACATTTTTCCTTGCTAGTAAGTTGCCTACCTTAGAAACCAAGCTACGAACGATAGTCAAAAGTAATGCATGCAACTAGCAATACAAAGAATCATAACGGGACAGCTGCCAAAGTTAACGGCTATAGTTGCTATATGAGTACCTATGATACTATGTTGGGTACAAAATATATAGAGAAGTAGTGTAACCAACTCTTTACACAAAGTATTTTTTTTCTGAACACCTGAGCTGCTTTAAAAAGAAGTCCATCGAAATGTATACAGATGGGGTTTGATTTCGAAGAGCTTCTCGAGAAGCTCAACAGTGAAAACAATTAGCGATTCTGACACACTGTTTAATAGTTGTGACTTTTTAAAAAATTATTTTGGGTAAATTAAGAAATGAATGAATAGTAGCGTTTACTTTTTGATATACTCAATCTGGCATCTTTATAGCGCTCCTAAACATTTTTCAGTTTCAGCATGAACATTGACATGTCGGTAGAACTCCTCCTTCTCAACATAATGTTTTTTCCCCGAAACATGGCATAATTTGCGAAGTGAAGTGAAATGAAAGCCCTCAGAAGTAACTTGTGAAGTAAAGCGTGCGAAGAACCTTAAGCTTGCAAGCATTGGTAGTTTGAGAATAGGATTGGGGTTTCGTGGGGTCTCAGCCCTCACGGTCTCACTTTATATATGCATGATCAGGTTACAATACATGTACAATACGACTCATACAATACGTACACCTAGTGGTTAAATACCACTCTAACATACCCCCTCAATCTTAACCACTATACAAGGTTTAGATTGGACTTAAATCTATCTAGCATGAGTCGTGTTGCTGGTTTAGTAAATACATCAGCTACCTGATCGTTAGTGGAAATAAATCTGACATCCAGTTCACCTGCTGCTACTCGTTCCCGCACAAAATGGAAATCGATCTCAATGTGCTTCGTTCGAGCGTGGAAGACTGGATTTGCGGTCAGATACGTTGCCCCAAGATTATCACACCATAATATTGGTGTCAGCTGCTTAGTCACGCCAAGTTCCTTGAGTAGTGAGTCTACCCATTTGGCTTCAGCAGCGCCATTAGCCAAAGCTTTATACTCAGCTTCGGTGCTCGATCTCGACACTGTCGGCTGCTTCTTCGAACTCCAGGAAATGAGATTCGGACCAACAAACACCGCAAAGCCACTTGTGGATCGCCTATCATCAACATCACCTGCCCAGTCTGCATCGGTAAATATACTGATGCCAGTCAGTGGAGACTTGCGGATTTGCAAGCCAGTCTGTAATGTCCCTTTAACATACCGTAGTATACGCTTCACGGCCTCCCAGTGCACTTCTGTGGGCTGTGAGAGAAACTGACAAACCTTATTTACGGCAAAGGAGATATCGGGGCGTGTGAGTGTCAAGTACTGCAATGCTCCAACCACACTGCGATATCTGAATGAATCATCCGCACCAAGAGGTGATCCTTCTGCCCGTGACAACCTCTCTGATGGAACAAGTGGTGTAGGGGCAGCATTACAATTCTCCATATTGACTCTATGCAGGAGATCAAGAGCATACTTCCGCTGAGTCAATGACATACCCCCTGAATTGTAAGATGCCTCCAATCCAAGGAAGTACTCAAGAACACCCAAATCCTTAATGGGAAAGCTGGCTGATAGTGAACGAACCAGGACATCAACGGCACCTGGCGAGGACCCAGCAATGACTATATCATCCACATAGACAAGCATGAAGATGTGAACTCCACGACGCCGAAAAATAAACAGCGAAGTGTCTGCCTTAGAAGAGATAAAACCCAACTGATAAAGGAGATGACTCAAACGAGCATACCATGCTCGGGGTGACTGTTTCAGACCATAGATAGATCGTTGGAGCTTGCACACATGAGAGGGAAAACGAGCATCCTCAAAACCCGGCGGCTGCTGCATATACACATCTTCATTCAGAAACCCATGAAGGAACGCATTGCTGACATCAATTTGCCGGAGAGCCCAGCCACGTGACACAGCAAGAGAGAGAACCAGGCGGACGGTAGCAGGCTTCACAACTGGGCTGAAAGTATCACCGTAGTCAATGCCTTGCTGCTGAGTGAATCCGCGAGCAACGAGCCGGGCCTTGTGTTTGTCAATGGTGCCATCGGGACGATGTTTTGTCTTGAATATCCACTTGCTGCCAACGATATTCACTCCAGGCGGTCGAGGTACCAACACCCAGGTCTGATTCTGACAGAGTGCAGCAAATTCTTCGCTCATGGCGGCATGCCACGCGGGCTCCTGCAGTGCATCCCGATGAGAGTGCGGCGCGGCAAAGAAAGCACGACGACGCGGATCATATCGGACCGTGCCATCGGTGTACACCTTCTCCTTCCGAGTGTTGTCCTGGTGGCGTGTGACCATCCGACGCTCCTCGAGTGGTAAAGCACCAGCAGCTGGCAACGGAGCTGGCGAGGACTGCCCCGGAGAGGCAGCTGGCGAGGGCGCAGGACCCGCAGCGGCCGAGGGCGCGGGACCCGCGACGGGCGAGGGCGAGGGCGCAGGTGGAGGTGTGCATGCGCCATGCACGTCGATCGGGCATGATGGCGCGACGTCTGGCCCAAGGACGGGCGGCGCTGGCGGCGCGGCAGATGATTCTCCAGCTGCGTGTTCCTGTGTAGACACCACAACACTAGGAAAAGGATCAGTAGACAAATAGGTCAGGTCATATTTGCGCATATGCTCACTCGTAACCGGTTCATCTGCAGGAAAAGACAAGGACTCTGCAAGATCAGAAACTCGAACCGTAACGCCGGGAGTGGAGAAGGGAAAAACTGTTTCATCGAAAACGACATCACGAGATATATATATACGTCCCGTGGACCGATCTAGACACTTGTACCCTTTATGCATCGGGCTGTAACCGAGAAAGACACAAGCTTTGGAGCGAAACTCGAGTTTGTGTGTATTGTACTTGCGTAGGCTAGGCCAACACGCACATCCGAAGATGCGGAGAAAAGAGTAGTTCGGCTCAACGCCAAGAAGGCGGAAAAGGGGTGTTTGTTTGTTGATGACCGGGGAGGGCATGCGGTTGATCAAGTAGCACGCCGTCAAGAAAGCCTCATCCCAAAAGTGTAGTGGGAGAGAGGAATGAGCAAGAAGAGCGAGCCCTGTTTCTACCAGATGCCGGTGCTTGCGCTCGGCAATCCCGTTCTGCTGGGAAGTGTGAGGACATGACACACGGTGAGACACACCCGTGCGCTGAAAATAGCGAGAGAGGCGCTGATACTCGCCACCTCCATCAGACTGAACTGCTTTAATCTTAGCGTTCAGGAGGCGCTCGACATGAGCCTGGAAAGCATAGAAAACCTGCTCGACATCAGACTTATGTTTTAAAAGATAAATCCAGCAGAAACGAGAATAATCATCCACAAAACTGACGTAATACTTGTACCCGCCAGAGGAGGTACGTGCAGGCCCCCAAACATCAGTATGAATCAATTCAAGGGGGGCAACAGAAACACGAGATGACACAGTATATGGTAATTGATGACTTTTGGCGCGTTGACAAGCATCACACACCAAAGATATATTGTCTGACTGTGAACACGAAAGATTATTTGTTCGAACAATAGATTGAACTACATTATTGGATGGATGACCGAAACGCTGATGCCATTGCGAAGGGGAGATCTTGCTACTCGAACAGGCGCGACGCGAGGAGGAAGAAGCTCTGCAGAACGGCACTGGGTAGAGACCATCTCGACTTCTACCGAGAAGAATGACCCTCCTCGTTGCCTTGTCCTTGACACAGAAAAAATCCCGGTGAAATTCAACAAAGACATAGTTATCCGAAACAAGACGATAGACGGAAAGAAGGTGCTTGCGAATATTTGGAACATGAAGAACATTTTGCAAACGCAGAGATGAACCGGGTAAATTAGAGTGACCGATATGGGCAATAGACAAACCTGTTCCATTTGCTACTTGCACCTGGTCCTTGCCGAGGTAGCGTTCGGCGAGCTGGAGGCGTTCTAGTTCACTGGTGAAGTGATCCGAGGCTCCCGTGTCCATGATCCATGGATTGTTGTCGTTGGAGCTCGTCGAAGCAGAGTTGCCAGAGCGTTGGAAGTCATGGTTGAAGCGGTTGCGGCAATCATATGCATCATGACCCCAGATACCGCAGAGTTGACACTGGGGACGGAAACGACGTCCATTGCGTCCGTTCCCGCCACCGCCTCCACCGGTGTTGCGGCCGCCGTTACCACGACCACGGCCACCACCGTCATTGCGAGGGTTTCCATAACCCCCACCGTTGCCATAGCCGCCGTTGCCGTAGCCTCCATTGCCACGGCCCTGACCACCGCTGTTACCGTAGCCACCACGGTTGCCTCCTCCTTGATAGCTTCCGCCCCCTCCTTGGTGCTGATCGGCGGGACGAGGACGTGCGCCGTTGCCCGGACCTGGGCGAGCTGCAGCGTTGGCCGAGGAAGACCAGCCCTCGGCCTGAGCTTGCTGCGCCTGCATGGCCTCGAATTGGAGAACGCTTGCATAGAACTCAGCATAGGAGATGGGCGTGTTGCGGAAGTTGAGAGAGGCCGCGACGGCGCTGTAGGAGGACCCGAGCCCGGTGACGATGTAGTCGATAAGATCCTCGTCCGGAACGACTGTTCCGGCGGCGGCCATAGCATCGCTCAGTGCCTTCATCTTGTGCATATAGGCGCTGGCGGTCATGTCCTCCTTCCGGAGTGACTGGAGCTGGCGACGCAGATGGCGAATATTCGCCCGACTTTGCGCGCCGAACATGGCGTGGACAGATTCCCACACCTCTGCAGCCGTCGTGCAGCCGATGAGCTGCGCTGCGATGTCCTCTCCCATTGATCCAAGGAGAAGACCCTTGACCCGCTGATCCTGAGTCCACCAGTTATGGTACTCTGGATTGGGGACGGCGATCGCCTTGTCGCCGGTACCCTGCTGTACAGACTTCGCAGGGACGACCGCGGTCTTGTCGAGATGCAGGTGGAGATTTGCGCCTGCCAGATTGGGCAGCGCTAGGCCTCTCCACAGGGTGAAGTTGTTGCCATCAAGTCGGACCGGGATCGTTGTGCTGATCACGCCGGTCGAGACGGAGGAGGAAGAAGACGAAACCATGGCGCCCAGGGTTCCGGAGAGCTGGAGCGGACCAGACATCGCCGCAGACTAGGACGAACTAGCGGCGGCGGAAGATCAATCTAGCGGCGGCGGGCAAGGAACTCGCGGCGGCTAGGGTTAGGTTAGGTTTGGTTTGGCTCTGATACCAAGTTTGAGAATAGGATTGGGGTTTCGTGGGGTCTCAGCCCTCACGGTCTCACTTTATATATGCATGATCAGGTTACAATACATGTACAATACGACTCATACAATACGTACACCTAGTGGTTAAATACCACTCTAACATTGGTAATCTGACATGGTCTCATTTCGGTTCTTGGTCACTAGCTACAACGCGTGAATGTTGGGAGGAAAAGAAACCCCGCGGCCGCAACGTCCATGTCCGAGAGAGTAGTCTAGCTACCCATGCTGCCGCGCGCACACACACGTACCGATCTGCCGCTGGTTGCCGCGGTCGAAACGCGGATTGTCGCCGCCGCACGAAACGGGTTGCTTTAGGACGAGTCAAAGATGTGATGTCCTGTTTATCTTTTCTTGGTTGCTCCAACCGATTTTATGAAGAAAATGAGGCCTCGATTTATTTCTTTGGTTCCTCAGCGCGGCATATATATACAGGTGCAGAATATTTTGCTTCACATATTCGGAAGGAATGGCTGCGGCGCTGCAGAAGCGAGGGATCCATCTCCAGGCTAGCCGGAACCGTCAGTGAACTAGCCATGCATCTCATCTGGCAGGTATATCTAGAACTAGGAGTGTTAACCATGAGATACAGCAAGGTCCCAGCGAGCGTGGTTAAACTCTGACGTCTGACCATGACATGTTCAAAGGGATCGATATGCATGCGTTGGATTATATTTATTTAACTCGAGAAGATAAAGTGATCGAGTGGCCCGTGGCCGGTAAGGAAGACGACGGCCACGTCGAAATATCGCGAGACAATTTCACTGGATGGACAAAACGGCTTTACTGTTCCCGGCGGGCCAACCGCGCACGCGTGGCCTTTCAGCGACGCACAAGTCCACTGGGCAGTGGGCACCAACAACAATCAAGAATCGATGAAGCTGTACGTACGTTGGATATATGCGTTGAAAGTACTACCCAGCAAAAATATCATAGCCATAGCGGACGTACTCGATGAAGCTATACGAATTCGTTCTGCCATCCTATTCCTAAACAAAACACTACTGTCCGTCTCACCAATACGAATCCAAGTGGAACATAATTAATTTCCTACATGCATCATGCATGTGCCTAGTTCTCCTAGTTCCTCATCCGTCCATAAATAAGTGTACACTAGTGGAAACAGGGCTTCCGTGGGAGCCTTTTGTCGCGGGCGCGCCTGCACCCGCGACAAATGGCCTGGCCACGTCGCCCCGAAACCATGTGGAGCCGTCAGGGCCTTTTGTCGCGGCGCTTTTGTCGCGGGCCGTATTACGACCCGCGACAAAAGGGGTCCGAGGGCTGGTGCCTCCTGTCGGCACCCCTTTTGTCGCGGGTCGTAATACGGCCCGCGACAAAAGCGCCATGCCTACATATATATAGAAGCAGCCAGCCCACCCCACCTCATATTTTCCTTGGTGGTGAAGGTGGAGGTGTATGCTAGCTCATTTTTTCTACATGTGCACAAGAGGTGTTTGATGGAATGCTTGTGAGAGGGATGCCACTTGGTTTTATTTGATAAGATTTCTCCTCTTTTTAATCCTAAAAGGTTAGCAACTATTTTCTCGACTATATATATATGCATAGTCCGTACAATACTAATTTTAGCAAAGTGATTGCATCTGATACATATATATATATATAATTGTACTTATGATGCAGATGAGTCATCCATGGATGTACGGTAACCGATGTGCTCCCGCTTTCGGAGAGGGCGTGAATTCTTTCCTCGCTTGTGGCCGAGGCCAACAAGTCGAAGCAAGGTTTTATGTGCTGTCCATGTCTAAAATGTAAGAACGAGAAGGATTACTCTTGCTCAAGAGACATTAAGAGCCACCTGCTTCGGTTTGGATTCATGTCCAGCTATAATGTTTGGACCAAGCACGGAGAAGAAGGGGTTATGATGGAAGACGGCGATGAGGAAGAAGATAATGATGACCAGTACCGATCTATGTTCTATGAATGCTTTGATACCGCAATGGACGACAATGAAGAAGAAGGAGGTGAAGAACAGGCATCGATGATCCCGTTGACGATGATCTTCGTCGGGCCATTTCGATGCAAGAAGAGACCGTGGCACGGATAAGGAGAGGTTGCGGTTCGACAAGATGTTAGAGGACCACCACAAATTGTTGTACCCAGTGTTGTGAAGATGGGCATAGAAAGCTGGGTAGCATATTGGAATTGCTGAAATGGAAGGCGAGAGGTCGGTGTGGATCGACTCGGGATTTGAGAAATTGATGATAATATTAAAGAAGTCTGTTTCCAAGAAATAATGAGTTTCCCGTCGGTACATATGAAGAAAAGAAGCTTGTCTGCCCTCTAGGATTAGATGTGCGTAAGATACATGCATGCATTAATGATCGTATCCTCTACCGCGGTGAGAAGTACGAGAATTTGAATAAATGTCCGATATGTGGTGCATTGCGGTATAAGATCGGAAAAGATGACCCTGGTGATGTTGAGGGCGAGCCACCCAGAAGAGGGTTCTCGCGAAGGTGATGTGGTATGCTCCAATAATACCACGGTTGAAACGTTTGTTCGTAAATAAAGAGCATGCCCAGTTGTTGCGATGGCACATGGAAGAACGTAAGAAAGACGCGATGTTGAGGCACCCCGCCGATGGTCGGCAGTGGAGAAACATCGGGAGAGAGTTCCCGGATTTTGCGATGTGAGGCAAGGAACTTATACTTTGGTCTAAGTACGTATGGCATGAATCCTTTTGGGGAGCAGAGCTGCGCTCACAGCACTCGGCCCGTGACTCTATGTATCTACAACCTTCCTCCTTGGTTGTGCATGAAGCGGAAGTTCATTATGATGCCGTTGCTTATCCAAGGCCCAAAGCAACCGGCAACGACATTGATGTGTACCTAAGGCCATTAGTCGATGAACTTTTGGAGTTGTGGGCCAAACCAGGTGTACGTGTGTGGGATGAGCACACCGAGCAAGAATTTGACCTACGAGGGTTGCTATTCGTAACCATCAATGATTGGCCTGCTCTCATGCAACATTTCGTGACAGTACGAACAAAGGATACAATGCATGCACACACTCGTTTAGATGAGACCGAAAGTAAATATTTGGGAAAAAGCAGAAAAGTTGTGTACCCGTTCAATCGTCGTTACCTTCCGCGCAAGCATCCCTTAAGGAAAAAAAGGAAAGCATTTCGATGGCGAGGCGGACCGCCGTCCGAAGCCTGTCCCCCGTAGTGGTGCCGATATATTTGACATGGTCAAGGATTTAAATGTTATCTTTGGAAAGGGTCCAGGCAGTCGACCTGTTCCGAAAGACGCCGACGGACACGCACCCATGTGGAAGAAGAAATCTATTTTTTGGGAGCTAGAATACTCGGAAAGTCCCGGAAGTCCGCTCCGCAATCGACGTGATGCACCCGACCAAGAATCTTTGTGTGAATATTCTAGGTTTTCCGGGCGTGTATGGAAAGACAAAAGATACACCGAAGCACGGGAGGACCAGGAACTTCATAAAGGACGAAACGGCAAACATCCAGGGCAGTTTGTAGGGCCTGCCGCCTACGCTCTTACCAAACAAGAGAAGGAGATCTTTTTGAAGCCCTATTCAGCATCAAGGTTCCGTCTGGTTTCTCGTCGAATATAAAGGGGATAGTAAATATGAAGGATAAAAAATTCCAAAACCCGAAGTCCCATGACCGTCACGTGCTTATGACACAATTGCTTCCGGTTGCATTGAGGGGACTTCTACCGTGAAAATGTTCGACTAGCCATTGTGAAGATATGTGCATTCCTCAACGCAATTTCTCGAAGGTAATGGATCCAGTAAACTTTGTCGGGATTACGGGAAGATGTGGTCGAATGACTTGTCGCCTTCGAGTTGTTGTTCCCACCATCCTTCTTCAATATTATGACGCACCTCCTCGTTCACCTAGTTGAAGAGATTAGAATTCTCGGTCCTGTATTTCTACACAATATGTTCCCCTTCGAGAGGTTCATGGGAGTCTTAAAGAAATATGTTCATAACCGAGCTAGGCCGGAAGGAAGTATCTCAAAGGGCTACTGAAACCGAGGAGGTCATTGAGTTTTGTGTTGACTTTCTTCCCGACCTTAAGCCGATTGGTGTTCCCGAATCTCGGTATGAGGGGAGGCTGACTGGAAAAGGCACACTAGGAAGGAAATCAATGGTGTGCGGGGACAAGATTTCTTTCAATCAAGCACACTACACGCTTCTATACAATTCCATCTTGGTGGCTCCGTACATCGAGAAACATAAGAATGCTTTACGAGAAATAAACCCGGGCCAGCCCGAGTCCTTGATTACACGTCAACACATGAATACCTTCGGCAGTTGGTTGCAAAGACATCTCATTAATGACCCATCTGTTGTGGACCAGCTGTTCTTGTTGGCCAGGTTACCATCTTCAAACATATGTACATTCCAAGGGTACGAGATAAATGGGAATACATTTTACACGATCGACCAAGATAAAAGAGCACCAACCAAAACTGCGGTGTCCGCTTCGATGCAACCGACGAGAATGGGCGGACCACCACATATTATGGATACATAGAGGAGATATGGGAACTTGACTATGGTCCCACTTTTAAGGTCCCTTTGTTTCGGTGCAAATGGGTGAAGCTCAGCGGTATACATATTGACGATAAGTACGGTATGATAACAGTGGATCCCAACAATCTTGCGTACCTGGACGAGCCATTTGTCCTAGCCGCCGAGGTGTCTCAGGTTTTCTACGTGAAGGACATGTCTAGCAAATCAAGAAAAAGAAATCAACAAAAGAATACATCAACCGAGGAGCCAAAGCGCCACATAGTTCTTTCGGGGAAAAGAAACATCGTGGGAGTGGATGAGAAGACAGACATGTCGAAGATTATAATAGGTTTAAAGAAATTCCGCCCTTCACGGTGAAAATTGACCCAAGCATCTTACTAAATGATGAAGATTCTCCATGGCTACGGCGTAGAAGATCACAACACTAGATGGCGATGTAATAATGTATTCTTCATATATAGTTCCCAAGACAATCTCTACATTTATGTAATAATGAGAACCCTTTCCCCAACACTCGTTAGAGGAGACGGAGTATTCTTTCATATAATGTATTCTTTCACGGGCTTGCAGGGAAATTGAGGAGCAGCTTCCGAAGATGCCGTAGGGCGTGTGCACCAACGACATCTTCGAGAAGCTGCGCCACGGGAGATTTCCCAACCCTTTCCTTCATCAATGGGAATGAAACCGTGCTTGGCTTGTTGATCTCGCTTGGCAAGGCGTATTGATGCTCCTTTTATAGGCACGGCACCGCTTCTACTTTGTCTTGTTCCTTCGACAGGCGTCGTGCGCTACATGCTTTATCTCATCGAGCAAGTGCGTCCACCGACGCATCCTTATCCTCGCCGACAGCTTTAGTCCCGGTTGCGGCCACCAACCGTGACAAAAGGTTACCGACGCATCCTTATCCTCGCCGACAGCTTTAGTCCCGGTTGCAGCCACCAACCGTGACAAAAGGTTACCCGCACATCATCCCCCGGATAAGGCCCTCCTAGATAAGCCTCCCCCAGTCTTTTGTCCCGGTTTGAGCCTCCACCCGGGATGAAAGTTTCGCGCGCCACTTCGTTCCCGCCTATTTTCTTCCCGCATTCCCGCCATTTTTCCACTATATATATGTAGGCCTAACACCCCGGTGAACCTACCGCTCGGACGCACTCGAACGCCACGGAAACCGGACGCCCCTCGACGACATGGAGGCATCCCGGAGATGAATGAGCGGAGGCGGTGGCGACGTGTGGTTGCGCCCGCACTCGTCGCTCTATATAGCGCACGCGGGGCATGGCACGTGTCGGGCGGTGGCTACACGTCGCACGCCGGCGTCGGCGGGGCGAGGCACGTGTCGGGCGGTGGCTACACGTCGCACGCCGGCGTCGGCGGGGCGAGGCACGTGTCAGCGGTGGCTACACGTCGCACGCCGGCGTCGGCGGGGCGAGGCACGTGGAAGCGGTGGCGACACGTGGCACGGGGACGCGACACGAGTGGCACGGCGGCGGTGCACAGGGGTGAAACATACACGACTATCCGTTTTATATGATGCGAGATGCAAATAGTTATATGGATGTCATATTCATGTTCATTGGATTTTTCCGATCAATTTTCATATATAAAACTTTTCTTTTTGAGTTACCATTTAAAAGTTATTGAAATAATAGTTTTTATTAAAAAAAAACAGAAAAACAAAAAACAGAAAAAAACAGAAAAACAAAAACGGTGCTGCAGGCCTGATCCGCGTCCAACGGCTCCAGGCCGTTGGATTCAAACGGCCGGAGCCGTTGGATGCGCTTCACGCGGATCGGCCGCCTCCCCTCCCACCCCTTTTGTCGCGGGTTGAGCCACGGCCCGCGATAAAAGGACCCCCCCTTTTATCGCGGGTGGTGGCACGACCCGCGATAAAAGGGGGGCCTTTTATCGCGGGCCGTGGCACGACCCGCGACAAAAGGGGTTAGGTATAAATACCTAACCCCGCGGGCGGAGCCCCCACCCGCGACACCCCGGAGGCCGCACTTAGAAAATTTGCGCCGTCGAGCTGCCAATTTCCCGCCGCCGCCGGCCATCTCTCTCGCCTCCGGCCGCCGCCTCTTCGCCTCCGGCCGCCGCCTCTTCGCCGCCCCCGCCATCGCGCCGCCTCCGCCCTCTGCGCCGCCTCGCGCGCGCCGCCTCCGCCCTCTCGCGCGGCCTCGCGCGCGCGGCCTCGATCTACTCCGGCCGCCGCCGCCCCTGGGGCACCCCGGCCGCCGCCGCCCCTGGGGCACCCCGGCCGCCGCCGCCCCCTCAGCGCCACAGGTAGCCGCGCCACCCTCCGCCGCTTGATACGTCTCCAACGTATCGATAATTTCTTATGTTCCATGCTACTTTATTGATGATACCTACATGTTTTATGCACATTATATGTCATATTTATGCATTTTCTGGAACTAACCTATTAACAAGATGCCGAAGAGCCGCTTGTCGTTTTCTCGCTGTTTTTGGTTTCAGAAATCCTAGTAAAGAAATATTCTCGGAATTGGACGAAACTTTCGCCCAGTGGTCCTATTTTTGCACGAAGCTTCCGAAGACCGAAGACCTAACGAAGTGGGGCCACGAGGCAGCCGGGGGGTGGCCGGCGCGGCCTAGGCCTTGGCCGCGCGGCCCCGCCCCCGGGCCCCTCGTGTGGCCCCTCGCGTTGACCTTCCGCCTACTTAAAGCTCCCGTCGCGAAACCCCCAGCACCGAGAGCCACGATACGGAAAACCTTACGGAGACGCCGCCGCCGCGAATCCCATCTCGGGGGATTCTCGGAGATCGCCTCCGGCACCCCGCCGGGAGAGGGGATTCATCTCCCGGAGGACTCTACACCGCCATGGTCGCCTCCGGAGTGATGAGTGAGTAGTTCACCCCTGGACCATGGGTCCATAGCAGTAGCTAGATGGTCGTCTTCTCCTTGTTGTGCTTCATTGTTAGATCTTGTGAGCTGCCTAACATGATCAAGATCATCTATATGTAATTCTATATGTTGTGTTTGTCGGGATCCGATGGATAGAGAGTACTATGATTATGGTGATTATCAATCTATTGTTCATGTGTTGTTTATGATCTTGCATGCTCTCCGTTATCTAGTAGAGGCTCTGGCCAAGTTTTTACTCTTAACTCCAAGAGGGAGTAATTATGCTCGATAGTGGGTTCATGCCTCCATTGAATCCGGGACAAGTGACGTAAAGTTCTAAGGTTGTGGATGTGTCTGTTGCCACTAGGGATAAAACATTGATGCTATGTCTAAGGATGTAGTTATTGATTACATTACGCACAATACTTAATGCAATTGTCCGTTGCTTTGCAACTTAATACCGGAGGGGGTTCGGACGATAACCTCGAAGGTGGACTTTTTAGGCATAGATGCAGTTGGATGGCGGTCTATGTTCTTTGTCGTAATGCCCGGATTAAATCTCACTATATTTACCATGTCATGTATATGCATTGTTATGCCTTTCTCTATTTGTCAATTGCCCGACCGTAATTTGTTCACCCAACATGCTTTTATCTTATGGGAGAGACACCTCTAGTGAACTCGTGGACCCCGGTCCTATTCTTTACATAGCATACATTCTACTTGTTTTACTCGTTTTCTTTGCAAACATCTTCCACTCGATACGTTTAATCCTTTGTTACAGCAAGCCGGTGAGATTGACAACCTCACCGTTTCGTTGGGGCAAAGTACTTTGGTTGTGTTGTGCAGGTTCCTAGTTGGCGCCGAATCCCCGGTGTTGCGCCGCATCACATTTCGCGACCATCAACCTTCAACGTGCTTCTTGGCTCCTACCGGTTCGATTAAACCTTGGTTTCATACCGAGGGAAAACTTGCCACCGTGCGCATCATACCTTCCTCTTGGGGTTCCCAACGGACGTGTACATCTACGCGCATCAAGCACTTTTTCCGGCGCCGTTGCCGGGGAGATCAAGACACGCCGCAAGGGGAGTCTCCACTTCTCAATCTCTTTACTTTGTTTTTGTCTTGCTTTATTTTATTTACTACTTTGTTTGCTGCACTAAATCAAAATACAAAAAAATTAGTTGCTAGTTTTACTTTATTTACTGTCTTGCTCTCTATATCGAAAACACAAAAAAAATTAGTTACTCGCATTTACTTTATCTAGTTTGCTTTATTTACCGTTGCTAAAATGGCCAACCCTGAAAATACTAAGTTGTGTGACTTCACAAATGCAAATAATAATGATTTCCTATGCACACCTATTGCTCCACCTGCTACTACAAGCAGAATTCTTTGAAATTAAACCTCGCTTTACTAAATCTAGTCATGAGAGAACAATTTTCTCGGTGCTAGTTCCGATGATGCCGCTGCCCATCTCAATAATTTTGTTGAACTTTGTGAAATGCAAAAGTATAAAGATGTAGATGGTGATATTATTAAATTGAAAGTGTTTCCTTTCTCATTAAGAGGAAGAGCTAAAGATTGGTTGCTATCTTTGCCTAAGAATAGTATTGATTCATGGACTAAATGCAAGGATGCTTTTATTGGTAGATATTATCCTCCCGCTAAAATTATTTCTTTGAGAAGTAGCATAATGAATTTTAAACAATTTGATACCGAACATGTTGCTCAAGCTTGGGAGAGAATGAAAACTTTGGTAAAGAATTGCCCAACCCATGGACTCGACTACTTGGATGATCATCCAAACCTTCTATGCAGGACTAAATTTTTCTTCGCGGAATTTATTGGATTCAGCTGCTGGAGGTACCTTTATGTCCATCACATTGGGGGCGGCTACAAAACTTCTTGATGATATGATGATAAATTACTCCGAATGGCACACGGAAAGAGCTCCACAAGGTAAGAAGGTAAATTCTGTTGAGGAAACCTCTTCCTTGAGTGATAAGATTGATGTGATTATGTCTATGCTTGTGAATGGTAGATCTAATGTTGATCCAAATAATGTTCCTTTAGCTTCATTGGTTGCTCAAGAAGAAAATGTTGATGTGAATTTCATTAAAAATAATAATTTCAACAACAATGCTTATAGGAACAACTCGGTAATAACTATAGGCCATATCCTTCTGCTAATGGTAATGGTTATGGTAATTCTTATGGGAATTCTTACAACAATAATAGAAGTGTACCCTCTGGTCTTGAAGCCATGCTTAAAGAATTTATTAGTACACAAACTCGCTTTTAACAAATCTGTTGAGGAAAAGCTTGATAAAATTGATACTATCGCTTCTAGAGTTGATAGGCTTGCCTCTGATGTTAATCTTTTAAAGTTGAAAGTTATGCCTAATAATGATCTTGATAATAAGATTACTACTACAGCAAATGCCATCCAAGTTAGAATTAATGAGAATATAAGATTAATGGCTGAGTTGCGTGCTAGGTGGGATAGAGAAGAAAATGAAAAACTAGCTAAAGAGAATAATGTAGCTAAAGTTTGGACTATTACCACCACTAGTAATGCTAATTCTTCACATGTTGCTGCACCTCCTACTATCAATGGTAATATAATTGGTGTTGGCAATGTTTCTACTCCTAGTGCAAAGCGTACAAAACCGCCTCGAAATTGCTAAAACTCGCTGAAACCGCTTGTGATAAAACCGCTGAAATTTTTTCCAACCTTGGGAATAATGATCCCATTGCTGTAGCTCATAATGATTTAGATTTTGATGATTGCCACATCTCTGAAGTTATAAAGTTCTTACAAAAACTTGCTAAAAGTCCTAATGCTAGTGCTATAAATTTAGCCTTTACAAAACATATTACAAATGCTCTCATAAAAGCTAGAGAAGAGAAACTAAAACTTGAAACTTCTATTCCTAGAAAGTTAGAAGATGGTTGGGAGCCCATCATTAAAATGAAATTCAATGACTTTGAATGTAATGCCTTATGTGATCTTGGTGCAAGTATTTCGTTATGCCTAAAAAGATTTATGATATGCTTGACTTGCCACCATTAAAGAATTGTTATTTGGATGTTAATCTCGCCGATAATGTTAAAAAGAAACCTTTGGGGAGGATTGATAATGTGCATATTACGGTTAACAATAACCTTGTCCCCGTTGATTTTGTTGTCTTGGATATCGAATGCAATGCATCTTGTCCAATTGTGTTGGGAAGACCTTTTCTTCGAACCGTTGGTGCGGTTATTGATATGAGGGAAGGTAATATTAAATATCAATTTCCTCTCAAGAAAGGTATGGAACACTTCCCTAGAAAGAGAATGAAGTTGCCTTTTGATTCTATTATTAGAACAAGCTATGATGTTGATGCTTCTACTCTCGATGTTACTTGATTTGCACTTTCTCGCGCCTAGCCGAAAGGCGTTAAAGAAAAGCGCTTATGGGAGACAACCCATGTTTTTACCTACAGCAATTTTTTGTTTTATTGAGTCTTGGAAGTTGTTTACTACTGTAGCAACCTCTCCTTATCATGTTTTTGTGCCAAGTAAAGTTTCTATGTCAAAGTTGATGTTATATTTGGGATCGCTGCGCAGAAACAGCATTGCTGTCTGTCACGAATCTGGGCATAATTCTCTGTAGAAAATTCGAAAAATCTGCCAATTTACGAGCGTGATCCTCAGATATGTACGCAACTTTCATTAGTTTTGAGTTTTTCCATTTGAGCAAGTCTGGTGCCATTTATAAATTCGTCTTTACGGACTGTTCTGTTTTTGACAGATTCTGCCTTTTATTTCGCATTGCCTCTTTTGCTATGTTGGATTTATTTCTTTGATCCATTAATGTCCAGTAGCATTATGCAATGTCCAGAAGTGAAAAGAATGATTGTGTCACCTCTGAATGAGTGAATTATTAATGATGCACTAACCCTCTAATGAGTTTGCTTGAAGTTTGGTGTGAAGGAAGTTTTCAAGGGTCAAGAGAGGAGAATGATATACTAAGATCAAGAGGAGTGAAAGCTCTAAGCTTGGGGATGCCCCCGTGGTTCATCCCTGCATATTTTAAGAAGACTCAAGCGTCTAAGCTTGGGGATGCCCAAGGCATCCCCTTCTTCATCGACAACATCATCAGTGTTCCTCCCCCGAAACTATATTTTTATTCGACTCACATCCGGTGTTCTTTACTTGGAGCGTCGGTTTGTTTTCGTTTTTGTTTTTGTTTGAATAAGATGGATCCTAGCATTCACTTTGTGGGAGAGAGACACGCTCCGCTGTTGCATATGGACACATGTGTCCTTAGGCTTTACTCATAATGTTCAAGGCGAAGTTTCTTCTTCGTTAATTTGTTATATGGTTGGAATTGGAAAATGCTACATGTAGTAATTCTAAAATGTCTTGGATAATGTGATACTTGGCAATTGTTGTGCTCATGTTTAAGCTCTTGCATCATATGCTTTGCACCCATTAATGAAGAAATACATAGAGCTTGCTAAAATTTGATTTGCATATTTGGTTTCTCTAAGGTCTAGATAATATCTAGTATTGAGTTTTGAACAACAAGGAAGACAAGTGTAGAGTCTTATAATGTTTACAATATGTCTTTTATGTGAGTCTTGCTGCACTTGTTCATCCTTGAGTTTGCTTCAAATAACCTTGCTAGCCTAAACCTTGTATCGAGAGGGAATACTTCTCATGCATCCAAAATCCTTGAGCCAACTACTATGCCATTTGTGTCCACCATACCTACCTACTACATGGTATTTACTCCGCCATTCCAAAGTAAATTGCTTGAGTGCTACCTTTAAAATTCCATCATTCACCTTTGCAATATATAGCTCATGGGACAAAATAGCCTTAAAAACTATCGTAGTATTGAATATGTACTTATGCACTTTATATTTTATTAAGTTGCTTGTTGTGCGATAACCATGTTTCGGGGAACGCCATCAACTATTGTTGAATATCATGTGAGTTGCTATGCATGTCCGTCTTGTCTCGAAGGTCTATCATTTTAGTGGTTGGAGCATGCAAAATTGTTAGAGAAGAACATTGGGCCGCTAACTAAAGCCATGAATCATGGTGGAAGTTTCAGTTTTGGACATATATCCTCAATCTCATATGAGAATAATAACTTTGCTACATGCTTATGCATTTAAGAGGAGTCCATTATCTCGTTGTCCATGTTGTCCCGGTATGGATGTCTAAGTTGAGAATAATCAAAAGCGAGAAATCCGAAATGCGAGCATTCTCCTTGGACCTTTGTACAGAGCGGCATGGAGGTACCCCTTTGTGACACTTGGTTGAAACATGGCATGCAAAGATCCGGTAGTCCAAGTTAAGTAGGACGAGGTGCGGGCACTATTAGTATACTATGCGTGAGGCTTGCAACTTGTAAGATATAATTTTCATAACTCATATGCTTTATTACTACCGTTGACAAAATTGTTTCATGTTTTCAAAATAAAAGCTCTAGCACAAATACAGCAATCGATGCTTTCCTCTCGCGAAGGACCATTCTTTTACTTTTATTGTTGAGTCAGCTTTACCTATCTCCTTCCACCTTAAGAAGCAAACACTTGTGTGAACCGTGCATTGATTCCTACATACTTGCATATTGCACTTGTTATATTACTTTATGTTGACAATATCCATGAGATATACATGTTACAAGTTGAAAGCAACCGCTGAAACTTAATCTTCCTATGTGTTGCTTCAACACCTTTACTTTGATTTATTG
>NW_025901110.1:0-18316 GCF_022539505.1 Lolium rigidum | reverse complement strand
AGGTAGCACTCAAGCAATTTACTTTGGAATGGCGGATAAATACCATGTAGTAGGTAGGTATGGTGGACACAAATGGCATAGTGGTTGGCTCAAGGATTTTGGATGCATGAGAAGTGTTCCCTCTCGATACAAGGTTTAGGCTAGCAAGGTTATTTGAAACAAACACAAGGATGAACGGTGCAGCAAAACTCACATAAAAGACATATTGTAAACATTATAAGACTCTACACCGTCTTCCTTGTTGTTCAAAACTCAATACTAGATATTATCTAGACTTTAGAGAGACCAAATATGCAAACCAAATTAGCAAGCTCTATGTGTTTCTTCATTAATGGGTGCAAAGTATATGATGCAAGAGCTTAAACATGAGCACAACAATTGCCAAGTATCAAATTATTCAAGACATTTTAGAGTTACTACATGTAGCATTTTCCAATTCCAACCATATAACAATTTAACGAAGAAGAAACTTCGCCATGAATACTATGAGTAGAGCCTAAGGACATACTTGTCCATATGCTACAGCGGAGCGTGTCTCTCTCCCACAAAGTGAATGCTAGGATCCATTTTATTCAAACAAAACAAAAACAAAAACAAACCGACGCTCCAAGCAAAGTGCATAAGATGTGACGGAATAAAAATATAGTTTCAGGGGAGGAACTTGATAATGTTGTCGATGAAGAAGGGGATGCCTTGGGCATCCCCAAGCTTAGAAGCTTGAGTCTTCTTAGAATATGCAGGGGTGAACCACCGGGGCATCCCCAAGCTTAGAGCTTTCACTCTCCTTGATCATATTGTATCATACTCCTCTCTTGATCCTTGAAAACTTCCTCCACACCAAACTCGAAACAACTCATTAGAGGGTTAGTGCACAATAAAAATTAACATGTTCAGAGGTGACACAATCATTCTTAACACTTCTGGACATTGCATAAAGCTACTTGGACATTAATGGATCAAAGAAATTCATCCAACATAGCAAAAGAGGCAATGCGAAATAAAAGGCAGAATCTGTCAAAACAGAACAGTCCGTAAAGATGGATTTTATTAGGGCACCAGACTTGCTCAAATGGAAATGACCAAATTGAATGAAAGTTGCGTACATATCTGAGGATCACTCACGTAAAGTGGCTTAATTTTCTGAGCTACCTACAGGGAGGTAGACCCAGATTCGTGACAGCAAAGAAATCTGTTTCTGCGCAGTAATCCAAATCTAGTACTTACTTTACTATCAAAGACTTTACTTGGCACAACAAAACATAAAACTAAGATAAGGAGAGGTTGCTACAGTAGTAAACAACTTCCAAGACACAAATATAAAACAAAGTACTGTAGCAAAATAACACATGGGTTATCTCCCAAGAAGTTCTTTCTTTATAGCCGTTAAGATGGGCTCAGCGAGTTTTAATGATGCACTCGCAAGAAATAGTAGTTGAAGCAAAAGAGAGCATCAAGAGGCAAATTCAAAACACATTTAAGTCTAACATGCTTCCTATGCATAGGAATCTTGTAAATAAACAAGTTCATGAAGAGCAAAGTGACAAGCATAGGAAGATAAAACAAGCGTAGCTTAAAAAATTTCAGCACATAGAGAGGCATTTTAGTAACATGAAAATTTCTACAACTATATTTTCCTCTCTCATAATAACTTTCAGTAGCAACATGAGCAAACTCAACAATATAACTATCACATAAAGCATTCTTATCATGAGTCTCATGCATAAAATAATTACTCTCCACATAGGCATAGTCAATTTTATTAGTTGTAGTGGGAGCAAATTCAACAAAGTAGCTATCATTATTATTCTCATCAAGTGTAGGAGGTATAGTATAATCACAACAAAATTTGCTCTCCATAGTAGGTGGCACCAAAAGACCACTATCATTATAATCATCATAAATAGGAGGCAAAGTATCATCAAAGAAAATTTTCTCCTCAATGCTTGGGGGACTAAAAATATCATGCTCATCAAAACCAGCTTCCCCAAGCTTAGAATTTTCCATATCATTAGCAACAATGGTATTCAAAGTGTTCATGCTAATATGTTCCATGGGTTTTTTAATTTTCGCATCAAACCATCCATGTCTTAAATCAGGAAATAGAATAAGAAGCTCATTGTTGTCCATTATGCCAAACTAGTGTAAACAAGAAACAAAAAGATGTAATTGCAGGATCTAAAGGAAATAGCTTCGAGCACACACACAACGGCAACAGAAAAGTACTTTACCTGGGACCGAAGTATGAGTGCCTTTTACCTTTCCTCCCGAGCAACGGCGCCGAGAAAAGTGCTTGATGTCTACGGGAGCTTCTATTCTTGTAGACAGGTGTTGGGCCTCCAAGAGCGAGAGGTTTGTAGAACAGCGACAAGTTTCCCTTAAGTGGATCACCCAAGGTTTATCGAACTCGGGGAGGAAGAGGTCAAAGATATCCCTCTCATGCAACCCTGCAACCACAAAGCAAGAAGTCTCTTGTGTCCCCAACACACCTAATAGGTGCACTAGTTCGGCGAAGAGATAGTGAAATACAGGTGGTATGAATAAGTAGTAGCAACGGCACCGAGAAAAGTGCTTTGCCCGGAGACGATAAACAAGAAGTAGTAACGCAGCGGTAGTAACGCGATAAAACGAGTAAACAAGCAGCGATAGCGATATTTAGGAACAAGGCCTAGGGATTAGACTTTCACTAGTGGACACTCTCAACATTGATCACATAACGAGAATAGATAAATGCATACTCTACACTCTCTTGTTGGATGATGAACACATTGCGTAGGATTACACGAACCCTCAATGCCGGAGTTAACAAGCTCCACAATTCAATGTTCATATTTAAATAACCTTAGAGTGCAAGAAAGATCAACACGACTAAACCAAGTACTAACACAGCATGCACACTGTCACCTTCACACTATGTAGGAGGAATAGATCACATCAATACTATCATAATGATAATTAACTCCAAAATCTACAAGAGATCATGATCATAACATATGCCAAGTACTAACACGGATGCACACCATTGTCACCATTACACCGTGCGGGAGGAATAAACTACTTTAATAACATCACTAGAGTAGCACATAGATAAATTGTGATACAAAGCACATTGCAATCATAAAGAGATATAAATAAGCACTTCACTACGCCATTCATAACAGGTGAGTAAGTATTACGTGAAATATAGCCTAAGAGACCCACACGGTGCACACACTTGTCACCTTTACACACGTGGGACAAGGAGTCTCCGGAGATCACATAAGTAAAACTCACTTGACTAGCATAGTGACATCTAGATTACAAGCATCATCATATGAATCTCAATCATGTAAGGCAGCTCATGAGATTATTGTATTGAAGTACATAGGAGAGAGATGAACCACATAGCTACCGGTACGGCCCCGAGCCTCGATGGAGAACTACTCCCTCCTCATGGGAGCAGCGGCGGTGATGAAGATGGCGGTGGAGATGGCAGCGGTGTCGATGGAGAAGCCCTCCGGGGGCACTTCCCGCTCCGGCGGGGTGCCGGAACGGAGACTCCTGTCCCCCGGATCTTGGCTTCGCGATGGCGGCGGCTGCGGAAGGTTTTCCGTATCGTGGTTCTTCGCATCGGGGTTTTCGCGACGGAGGCTTTAAATAGGCGGAAGGGCAGCCTCGGAGGGGCACGGGGCCACCACACCATAGGCGGCGCGGCCCCCTCCGGCCGCGCCGGGGTGTGGTGTGGGGCCCCCGGGGCTTCCCTCCGGCGGCTCTCGGGTGTTCGGATGGTTCCGAGAAAAATAGGAACACTGGGTCTTGATTTCGTCCGATTCGAGAATATTTCGTTACTAGGATTTACTGAAACCAAAAACAGCGAGAAAACGAAGCGGCTCTTCGGCATCTCGTTAATAGGTTAGTTCCGAGAAAATGCACGAATATGACATAAAGTGTGCATAAAACATGTAGGTATCATCAATAATATGGCATGGAACATAAGAAATTATCGATACGTCGGAGACGTATCAAGCATCCCCAAGCTTAGTTACTGCTCGTCCCGAGCAGGTAAAACGATAACAAAGATAATTTCTGAAGTGACATGCCATCATAACCTTGATCATACTATTTGTAAACATATGTAGTGAATGCAGCGATCAAAACAATGGTAATGACATGAGTAAACAAGTGAATCATAAAGCAAAGACTTTTCATGAATAGTACTTCAAGACAAGCATCAATAAGTCTTGCATAAGAGTTAACTCATAAAGCAATAATTTAAAGTAAAGACATTGAAGCAACACAATGGAAGATTAAGTTTCAGCGGTTGCTTTCAACTTGTAACATGTATATCTCATGGATAATTGTCAATGCAAAGCAATATAACAAGTGCAATAAGCAAGTATGTAAGAATCAATGCACGAGTTCACGCAAGTGTTTGCTTCTTGAGGTGGAGAGAGATAGGTGAACCGACTCAACATAAAAGTAAAAAGAATGGTCCTTCAAAGAGGAAAGCATCGATTGCTATATTTGTGCTAGAGCTCTTATTTTGAAAACATGAAACAATTTTGTCAACGGTAGTAATAAAGCATATGAGTTATGTAAATTATATCCTACAAGTTGCAAGCCTCATGCATAGTATACTAATAGTGCCCGCACCTTGTCCTAATTAGCTTGGACTACCGGATCATCGCAATACACATGTTTTAACCAAGTGTCACAATGGGGTACCTCCATGCCGCACTGTACAAAGGTCTAAGGAGAAAGCTCGCATTTTGGATTTCTCGCTTTTGATTATTCTCAACTTAGACATCCATACCGGGACAACATGGACAACGAGATAATGGACTCCTCTTTAATGCATAAGCATGTGGCAACAATTATTATTCTCATATGAGATTGAGGATATATATCCAAAACTGAAACTTCCACCATGAATCATGGCTTTAGTTAGCGGCCCAATGTTCTTCTCTAACAATATGCATGCTCCAACCATTAAGGTGGTAGATCTCTCTTACTTCAGACAAGACGGACATGCATAGCAACTCACATGATATTCAACAAAGAATAGTTGATGGCGTCCCCGAAACATGGTTATCGCACAACAAGCAACTTAATAAGAGATAAAGTGCATAAGTACATATTCAATACCACAATAGTTTTTAAGCTATTTGTCCCATGAGCTATATATTGCAAAGGCGAATGATGGAATTTTAAAGGTAGCACTCAAGCAATTTACTTTGGAATGGCGGATAAATACCATGTAGTAGGTAGGTATGGTGGACACAAATGGCATAGTGGTTGGCTCAAGGATTTTGGATGCATGAGAAGTGTTCCCTCTCGATACAAGGTTTAGGCTAGCAAGGTTATTTGAAACAAACACAAGGATGAACGGTGCAGCAAAACTCACATAAAAGACATATTGTAAATATTATAAGACTCTACACCGTCTTCCTTGTTGTTCAAACCTCAATACTAGATATTATCTAGACTTTAGAGAGACCAAATATGCAAACCAAATTACAAGCTCTATGTGTTTCTTCATTAATGGGTGCAAAGTATATGATGCAAGAGCTTAAACATGAGCACAACAATTGCCAAGTATCAAATTATTCAAGACATTTTAGAGTTACTACATGTAGCATTTTCCAATTCCAACCATATAACAATTTAACGAAGAAGAAACTTCGCCATGAATACTATGAGTAGAGCCTAAGGACATACTTGTCCATATGCTACAGCGGAGCGTGTCTCTCTCCCACAAAGTGAATGCTAGGATCCATTTTATTCAAACAAAACAAAAAACAAAAACAAACCGACGCTCCAAGCAAAGTGCATAAGATGTGACGGAATAAAAATATAGTTTCGGGGGAGGAACCTGATAATGTTGTCGATGAAGAAGGGGATGCCTTGGGCATCCCCAAGCTTAGAAGCTTGAGTCTTCTTAGAATATGCAGGGGTGAACCACCGGGGCATCCCCAAGCTTAGAGCTTTCACTCTCCTTGATCATATTGTATCATACTCCTCTCTTGATCCTTGAAAACTTCCTCCACACCAAACTCGAAACAACTCATTAGAGGGTTAGTGCATGATACGTCTCCAACGTATCGATAATTTCTTGTGTTCCATGCCACATTATTGATGTTATCTACATGTTTTATGCACACTTTATGTCATATTCGTGCATTTTCTGGAACTAACCTATTAACAAGATGCCGAAGTGCCGGTTCTGTTTTACTGCTGTTTTTGGTTTCAGAAATCCTAGTAACGAAATATTCTCGGAATCGGACGAAATCAACGCCAAAGTTCCTATTTTCATCGGAAGCATCCGGAACACCCGGGAAGGACCGGAGGGGGCCACGGGGCCACCAAACCCTAGGCTGGCGCGGCCGGAGGGGGCCGCGCCGCCTATGGTGTGGCCCCCTGTCGGCCCTCTGCGCCGCCTCTTCGCCTATATAAAGCCCCTGGATCAGAAAACCCGATACCAATTGACGAAACCCACGAAACACCGCCGGAGCCGCCGCCATCGCGAAGCCAAGATGCGGGGGACGGGATCTCTGTTCCGGCACGCTGCCGGAGCGGGGAAGTGCCCCGGAAGGCTTCTCCATCGACACCGCTGCCATCTCCACCGCCATCTTCATCACCGCTGCTGCTCCCATGAGGAGGAGTAGTTCTCCATCGAGGCTCGGGGCTGTACCGGTAGCTATGTGGTTCATCTCTCTCCTATGTAGTTCAATACAATAATCTCATGAGCTGCCTTACATGATTGAGATTCATATGATGATGCTTGTAATCTAGATGTCATTATGCTAGTCAAGTGGGTTTTACTTATGTGATCTCCGGAGACTCCTCGTCCCACGTGTGTAAAGGTGACGAGTGTGTGCACCGTGTGGGTCTCTTAGGCTAGATTTCACGAGAATACTTACTCATTGAATGGCATAGTGAGGTGCTTATTTATATCTCTTTAAGATTGCAGCATGTTGTATCACAATTTATCCATGTGCTACTCTAGTGATTTGTTATTAAAGTAGTTTATTCCTCCTGCATGTGTGCAAAGGTGACGGTGCGTGCACCGTGTTAGTACTTGGTTTATGCTATGATCATGATCTCTTGTAGATTATGGAGTTAACTATTGCTATGATAATATTGATGTGATCTATTCCTCCTACATATGCATGAAGGTGACGGTGTGCATGCTATGCTAGTACTTGGTTTAGTAGCGTTGATCTATCTTACACTAAAGGTTACTTAAACATGAGCATTATTGTGGAGCTTGTTAACTCCGGCATTGAGGGTTCGTGTAATCCTACGCAATGTGTTCATCATCCAACAAAAGTGTAGAGTATGCATTTATCTATTCTGTTATGTGATCAATGTTGAGAGTGTCCACTAGTGAAAGTCTATTCCCTAGGCCTTGTTCCTAAATACTGCTGAGTTACTACTGCTTGTTTACTACTGCTGCGTTACTACTGCTGAATTACTACTGCTTGTTTACTGTTTCACTGCGTTACTACTGCTGCAATACCACCACCATCAACTACACGCCAAGCACTTTTCTGGCACCGTTGCTACTGCTCATACTTATTTATACCACCTGTATTTCACTATCTCTTCGCCGAACTAGTGCACCTATTAGGTGTGTTGGGGACACAAGAGACTTCTTGCTTTGTGGTTGCGGGGTTGCATGAGAGGGATATCTTTGACCTCTTCCTCCACGAGTTCGATAAACCTTGGGTATCCACTTAAGGGAAACTTGCTTGCTGTTCTACAAACCTCTGCTCTTGGAGGCCCAACAACTGTCTACAAGAATAGAAGCTCACGTAGACATCAAGCACTTTTACGGCGCCGTTGCCGGGGAGGAAAGGTAAAAGGCTCTCATACTACGGTCTCAGGTAAAGTATTTTTCTGGCGCCGTTGTGTGTGTGCTCAAAGCTATTTCCTTTAGATCCTGCAATTGCATCTTTTTGTTTCTTGTTTACACTAGTTTGGCATAATGTACAAGAGTGAGCTTCTTATTCTATTTCCTGATTTAAAACATGGATTGTTTGATGCGAAAATTAAAAAACCTATGAAATCTTCTTTGCATGCTGGTAGTAATATTAGTATGAACGCTTTGAACACCATTGTTGACAATGATATAGAAAGTTCTAAGCTTGGGAAAGCTGGTTTTCATGATATTTTTAGTCCCCCAAGCATTGAGGAGAAAATTTACTTTGATGATTCTTTGCCTCCTATTTATGATGATTATAATGATAGTGGTCTTTTGGTGCCACCTACTATGGAGAGTGAATTTGATTATGATTACAATATGCCTCCTATATTTGATGATGAGAATAATAATGATAGCTACTTTGTTGAATTTGCTCCCACTACAACTAATAAAATTGATTATGCTTATGTTGGGAGTAGTAATAATTTTATGCATGAGACTCATGATAAGAATGTTTCATTTGATAGTTATATTGTTGAGTTTGCTCATGATGCTACTGAAAGTTATTATGAGAGAGGAAAATATGGTTGTAGAAATTTTCATGTTACTAAAACACCTCTCTATGTGCTGAAATTTTTGATGCTACACTTGTTTTATCTTCCTATGCTTGTTACTTTGCTCCTCATGAACTTGTTTATTTACAAGATTCCTATGCATAGGAAGCATGTTAGACTTAAATGTGTTTTGAATTTGCCTCTTGATGCTCTCTTTTGCTTCACATACTATCTCTTGCGAGTGCATCATTAAAACTGCTTGAGCCCATCTTAATGGCTATAAAGAAAAGAACTTCTTGGGAGATAACCCATGTGTTATTTTGCTACAGTACTTTGTTTTATATTTGTGTCTTGGAAGTTGTTTACTACTGTAGCAACCTCTCCTTATCTTAGTTTTGAGTTTTGTTGTGCCAAGTTAAGCCGTTGATAGAAAAGTAAGTACTAGATTTGGATTACTGCGCAGTTCCAGATTTCTTTGCTGTCACGAATCTGAGCCCACTGCCCTGCAGGAAGCTCAGAAAATTATGCCAATTTACGTGCATGATCCTCAGATATGTACGCAACTTTCATTCAATTTGAGCATTTTCATTTGAGCAAGTCTGGTGGCCTAATAAAATCCATCTTTACGGACTGTTCTGTTTTGACAGATTCTGCCTTTTATTTCGCATTGCCTCTTTTGCTATGTTGGATGAATTTCTTTGATCCATTAATGTCCAGTAGCTTTATGCAATGTCCAGAAGTGTTAAGAATGATTGTGTCACCTCTGAACATGTTAATTTTTATTGTGCACTAACCCTCTAATGAGTTGTTTCGAGTTTGGTGTGGAGGAAGTTTTCAAGGGTCAAGAGAGGAGGATGATATACTATGATCAAGGAGAGTGAAAGCTCTAAGCTTGGGGATGCACCCGGTGGTTCATCCCTGCATATATCAAGAAGACTCAAGCGTCTAAGCTTGGGGATGCCCAAGGCATCCCCTTCTTCATCGACAACATTATCGAGGTTCCTCCCTGAAACTATATTTTTATTCCATCACATCTTATGTGCTTTTTCTTGGAGCGTCTGTTTGTTTGCTTTTGTTTTTGTTTGTGTTTGAATAAATTGGATTACATCATGCTTGTGTTGGAGAGAGACACGCTCCGCTGGTTCATATGAACACATGTGTTCTTAGCTCATAATATTCATGGCGAAGTTTCCTCTTCGTTAAATTGTTATATGGTTGGAATTGGAAAATGATACATGTAGTAATTTGCTATAATGTCTTGGGTAATGTGATACTTGGCAATTGTTGTGCTCATGTTTAAGCTCTTGCATCATATACTTTGCACCTATTAGTGAAGAATACATAGAGCATGCTAAAATTTGGTTTGCATAATTGGTCTCTCTAAGGTCTAGATAATTTCTAGTAAGGTGTTTGAACAACAAGGAAGACGATGTATAGTCTTATAATACTTGTAATATGTCTTTTATGTGAGTTTTGCTGTACTAGTTCATCCTTGTGTTTGCCTCAAACAACCTTGCTAGCCTAAACCTTGTATCGAGAGGGAATACTTCTCATGCATCCAAATACTTGAGCCAACACTATGCCATTTGTGTCCACCATACCTACCTACTACATGGTATTTCTCCGCCATTCCAAAGTAAATTGCTTGAGTGCTACCTTTAAACAATTCAAAATTTATTACCTCTTATTTGTGTCAATGTTTTATAGCTCATGAGGAAGTATGTGGTGTTTATCTTTCAATCTTGTTGGGCAACTTTCACCAATGGACTAGTGGCTTCATCCGCTTATCCAATAATTTTGCAAAAAGAGCTGGCAATGGGATTCCCAGTCCCAAATTAACAAACTAAAAATAGACACTCCTCCATGGTATGTGATTGTTGGACGGCACCCGAAGGATTCGGTTAGCCATGGCTTGTGTAAGCAAAGGTTGGGAGGAGTGTCATCATAATAAAACTAAAATAAAAAGGTACTCCTTCATGGTATGAGATTGTTGGCAGGCACCAGAGGATTCGGTTAGCCATGGTTTGTGAAAGAAAGGTTGGAAGGAGTGCCATCCAAAAATAAAATAAAATGGGAGCCGCTCTTTGAAGGTTTGTACGGCAAGGGGGTTAGAGTACCCGCTACCATTCGTTGACAACAACAAACACCTCTCAAAACTTTACTTTTATGCTCTCTTTATGTTTTCAAAATCAAAGCTCTAGCACAAATATAGCAATCGATGCTTTTCCTCTATGAGGACCATTCTTTTACTTTTATTGTTGAGTCAGTTCACCTATTTCTCTCCACCTCAAGAAGCAAACACTTGTGTGAGCTGTGCATTGATTCTTACATATTTGCATATTGCACTTGTTATATTGCTTTGCATTGACAATTATCCATGAGATATACATGTTATAAGTTGAAAGCAACCGCTGAAACTTCATCTTCCTTTGTGTTGCTTCAATGCCTTTACTTTGAATTATTGCTTTATGAGTTAACTCTTATGCAAGACTTATTGATGCTTGTCTTGAAGTGCTATTCATGAAAAGTCTTTGCTATATGATTCAGTTGTTTACCCATGTCATATACATTGTTTTGATCGCTGCATTCACTACATATGCTTTACAAATAGTATGATCAAGTTTATGATGGCATGTCACTCCAGAAATTATCTTTGTTATCGTTTTACCTGCTCGGGACGAGCAAAACTAAGCTTGGGGATGCTGATACGTCTCCAACGTATCGATAATTTCTTGTGTTCCATGCCACATTATTGATGTTATCTACATGTTTTATGCACACTTTATGTCATATTCGTGCATTTTACGGAACTAACCTATTAACAAGATGCCGAAGTGCCGGTTCTGTTTTCTGCTGTTTTTGGTTTCAGAAATCCTAGTAACGAAATATTCTCGGAATCGGACGAAATCAACGCCAAAGTTCCTATTTTCATCGGAAGCATCCAGAACACCCGGGAAGGACCGAGAGGGGGCCACGGGGCCACCAAACCCTAGGCTGGCGCGGCCGAGAGGGGGCCGCGCCGCCCTATGGTGTGGCCCCCTGTCGGCCCTCTGCGCCGCCTCTTCGCCTATATAAAGCCCCTGGATCAGAAAACCCGATACCAATTGACGAAACCCACGAAACCTGCCGGAGCCGCCGCCATCGCGAAGCCAAGATGCGGGGGACGGGATCTCTGTTCCGGCACGCTGCCGGAGCGGGGAAGTCCCCCGGAAGGCTTCTCCATCGACACCGCTGCCATCTCCACCGCCATCTTCATCATCGCTGCTGCTCCCATGAGGAGGGAGTAGTTCTCCATCGAGGCTCGGGGCTGTACCGGTAGCTATGTGGTTCATCTCTCTCCTATGTAGTTCAATACAATAATCTCATGAGCTGCCTTACATGATTGAGATTCATATGATGATGCTTGTAATCTAGATGTCATTATGCTAGTCAAGTGGGTTTTACTTATGTGATCTCCGGAGACTCCTCGTCCCACGTGTGTAAAGGTGACGAGTGTGTGCACCGTGTGGGTCTCTTAGGCTAGATTTCACAGAATACTTACTCATTGAATGGCATAGTGAGGTGCTTATTTATATCTCTTTAAGATTGCAGCATGTTGTATCACAATTTATCCATGTGCTACTCTAGTGATTTGTTATTAAAGTAGTTTATTCCTCCTGCATGTGTGCAAAGGTGACGGTGCGTGCACCGTGTTAGTACTTGGTTTATGCTATGATCATGATCTCTTGTAGATTATGGAGTTAACTATTGCTATGATAATATTGATGTGATCTATTCCTCCTACATATGCATGAAGGTGACGAGTGTGCATGCTATGCTAGTACTTGGTTTAGTAGCGTTGATCTATCTTACACTAAAGGTTACTAAAACATGAGCATTATTGTGGAGCTTGTTAACTCCGGCATTGAGGGTTCGTGTAATCCTACGCAATGTGTTCATCATCCAACAAAAGTGTAGAGTATGCATTTATCTATTCTGTTATGTGATCAATGTTGAGAGTGTCCACTAGTGAAAGTCTATTCCCTAGGCCTTGTTCCTAAATACTGCTGAGTTACTACTGCTTGTTTACTACTGCTGCGTTACTACTGCTAAGTTACTACTTGCTTGTTTCTTGTTTCTCTGCGTTACTACTGCTGCAATACCACCACCATCAACTACACGCCAAGCACTTTTACGGCACCGTTGCTACTGCTCATACTTATTTATACCACCTGTATTTCACTATCTCTTCGCCGAACTAGTGCACCTATTAGGTGTGTTGGGGACACAAGAGACTTCTTGCTTTGTGGTTGCGGGGTTGCATGAGAGGGATATCTTTGACCTCTTCCTCCCTGAGTTCGATAAACCTTGGGTATCCACTTAAGGGAAACTTGCTGCTGTTCTACAAACCTCTGCTCTTGGAGGCCCAACACTGTCTACAAGAATAGAAGCTCACGTAGACATCAGTGCACAATAAAAATTAACATGTTCAGAGGTGACACAATCATTCTTAACACTTCTGGACATTGCATAAAGCTACTGGACATTAATGGATCAAAGAAATTCATCCAACATAGCAAAAGAGGCAATGCGAAATAAAAGGCAGAATCTGTCAAAACAGAACAGTCCGTAAAGATGGATTTTATTAGGGCACCAGACTTGCTCAAATGGAAATGCCCAAATTGAATGAAAGTTGCGTAAATATCTGAGGATCACTCACGTAAATTGGCTTAATTTTCTGAGCTACCTACAGGGAGGTAGACCGAGATTCGTGACAACAAAGAAATCTGTTTCTGCGCAGTAATCCAAATCTAGTACTTACTTTACTATCAAAGACTTTACTTAGCACAACAAAACATAAAACTAAGATAAGGAGAGGTTGCTACAGTAGTAAACAACTTCCAAGACACAAATATAAAACAAAGTACTGTAGCAAAATAACACATGGATTATCTCCCAAGAAGTTCTTTCTTTATAGCCGTTAAGATGGGCTCAGCAGTTTTAATGATGCACTCGCAAGAAATAGTAGTTGAAGCAAAAGAGAGCATCAAGAGGTAAATTCAAAACACATTTAAGTCTAACATGCTTCCTATGCATAGGAATCTTGTAAATAAACAAGTTCATGAAGAGCAAAGTGACAAGCATAGGAAGATAAAACAAGCGTAGCTTAAAAAATTTCAGCACATAGAGAGGCATTTTAGTAACATGAAAATTTCTACAACTATATTTTCCTCTCTCATAATAACTTTCAGTAGCAACATGAGCAAACTCAACAATATAACTATCACATAAAGCATTCTTATCATGAGTCTCATGCATAAAATAATTACTCTCCACATAGGCATAGTCAATTTTATTAGTTGTAGTGGGAGCAAATTCAACAAAGTAGCTATCATTATTATTCTCATCAAGTGTAGGAGGTATAGTATAATCACAACAAAATTTGCTCTCCATAGTAGGTGGTACCAAAAGACCACTATCATTATAATCATCATAAATAGGAGGCAAAGTATCATCAAAGAAAATTTTCTCCTCAATGCTTGGGGGACTAAAAATATCATGCTCATCAAAACCAGCTTCCCCAAGCTTAGAATTTTCCATATCATTAGCAACAATGGTATTCAAAGTGTTCATGCTAATATGTTCCATGGGTTTTTTAATTTTCGCATCAAACCATCCATGTCTTAAATCAGGAAATAGAATAAGAAGCTCATTGTTGTCCATTATGCCAAACTAGTGTAAACAAGAAACAAAAAGATGCAATTGCGGGATCTAAAGGAAATAGCTTCGAGCACACACACAACGGCAACAGAAAAGTACTTTACACGGGACCGAAGAATGAGTGCCTTTTACCTTTCCTCCCGGCAACGGCGCCGGAAAAGTGCTTGATGTCTACGGGAGCTTCTATTCTTGTAGACGAGTGTTGGGCCTCCAAGAGCGAGAGGTTTGTAGAACAGCGAGCAAGTTTCCCTTAAG
The DNA here is from genome assembly GCF_022539505.1 of Lolium rigidum. Taxonomy (NCBI): domain Eukaryota; kingdom Viridiplantae; phylum Streptophyta; class Magnoliopsida; order Poales; family Poaceae; genus Lolium; species Lolium rigidum. The sequence goes on along the minus strand of NW_025901110.1, from coordinate 3,907 downwards.
TGGATCACCCAAGGTTTATCGAACTCGGGGAGGAAGAGGTCAAAGATATCCCTCTCATGCAACCACTGCAACCACAAAGCAAGAAGTCTCTTGTGTCCCCAACACACCTAATAGGTGCACTAGTTCGGCGAAGAGATAGTGAAATACGGGTGGTATGAATAAGTAGTAGCAACGGCACCGAGAAAAGTGCTTTGCCCGAGACGAGTAAACAAGAAGTAGTAACGCAGCGAGTAGTAACGCGATAGAAACGAGTAAACAAGCAGCGATAGCGATATTTAGGAACAAGGCCTAGGGATTAGACTTTCACTAGTGGACACTCTCAACATTGATCACATAACGAGAATAGATAAATGCATACTCTACACTCTCTTGTTGGATGATGAACACATTGCGTAGGATTACACGAACCCTCAATGCCGGAGTTAACAAGCTCCACAATTCAATGTTCATATTTAAATAACCTTAGAGTGCAAGAAAGATCAACACGACTAAACCAAGTACTAACACAGCATGCACACTGTCACCTTCACACTATGTAGGAGGAATAGATCACATCAATACTATCATAATGATAATTAACTCCACAATCTACAAGAGATCATGATCATAACATATGCCAAGTACTAACACGGATGCACACACTGTCACCATTACACCGTGCAGGAGGAATAAACTACTTTAATAACATCACTAGAGTAGCACATAGATAAATTATGATACAAAGCACATTGCAATCATAAAGAGATATAAATAAGCACTTCACTACGCCATTCATAACGGTGAGTAAGTATTCGCATGAAATATAGCCTAAGAGACCCACACGGTGCACACACTTGTCACCTTTACACACGTGGGACAAGGAGTCTCCGGAGATCACATAAGTAAAACTCACTTGACTAGCATAGTGACATCTAGATTACAAGCATCATCATATGAATCTCAATCATGTAAGGCAGCTCATGAGATTATTGTATTGAAGTACATAGGAGAGAGATGAACCACATAGCTACCGGTACAGCCCCGAGCCTCGATGGAGAACTACTCCCTCCTCATGGGAGCAGCAGCGGTGATGAAGATGGCGGTGGAGATGGCGGCGGTGTCGATGGAGAAGCCTTCCGGGGCACTTCCCCGCTCCGGCGGGGTGCCGGAACAGAGACTCCTGTCCCCCGGATCTTGACTTCGCGATGGCGGTGGCTGCGGAAGGTTTTCCGTATCGTGGTTCTTCGCATCGGGGTTTTCGCGACGGAGGCTTTAAATAGGCGGAAGGGCAGCCTCGGAGGGGCACGGGGCCACCACACCATAGGGAGGCGCGGCCCCCCTGCGGCCGCGCCGGGTGTGGTGTGGGGCCCCCAGGGGCTTCCCTCCGCGGCTCTCGGGTGTTCGGATTGTTCCGAGAAAAATAGGAACCTGGGTCTTGATTTCGTCCGATTCGAGAATATTTCGTTACTAGGATTTACGAAACCAAAAACAGCGAGAAAACGAGCAAGCGGCTCTTCGGCATCTCGTTAATAGGTTAGTTCCAGAAAATGCACGAATATGACATAAAGTGTGCACAAAACATGCAGGTATCATCAATAATATGGCATGGAACATAAGAAATTATCGATACGTCGGAGACGTATCACCCAACCCCTTATTTCGGCGGTTATTATACGGGTTTGGCCTTTTAAGGAGTCTGTTAGACATGTTCTAAGCCTCCTCCGATTTACATAACAATGCTTCGATTCGAGGCGAGCTTTATATAAAAAAGATGCGTCTCGATGTTGTGAATCCATTCCCACAATCAGTCAGAGTTTCGTCGAGTTTTTAAATGTCAATTTCGTGTTCCCTTTGAAGCTTTTTTGGTCGAATTTTTCTCAAATTCGTGGGACTCCGTCGATCGTTTGAAATTTCCTTAGAGGAGTATGTTCATCTCGTTGTTTTACACAACTTTCGTGTTCGTAGTTTTTCGTTTTAACATTGGTAGATTAGTACTTCTTGGTCTCCCTAATAGAATGTACGGAGTGGTAGATCTACTCGTATATGAATGGAAAAACCAAAAACTTGAAACAAAAAGTTGTGTGAAATGGTGTGGTGAAACTACTCCTCGAAGGAAATTCCAAATGAGCGTCTATGTCACACGAATTTGATTTTTTTTTTCCAAATAAGCTTCAAAGGAAACATGAACCTGTGTGTTAAACAGTCGACGAAACTATTAACCCCACGGGAATGGAATCGCAAAATCAAGACGCATCTCATCTCTTTCATGTATATTTTATTTCAAATCAAACCATGATTGTGTAGATTAGAGTGGATTAAGATGAGCTAGTTTGAAACCTCATGCTATATACATGCAACCAATCCTCGTGCCTTTTTCTTGACATGATGCGCAAATAAACTTGTTGGCATCCAACCGTACTGCATAAAAATACCCAAGCCAAATTTCCATTCATCCAATATATAGCGGGCTAAATTGCACAGTTCAGGAGAAATCCCTGCTAGCAACAAAACTAACCCTTCGTTTATTGTTGCCGAGAAATTGGAATCGCCACTGAGCTAAACAGATTAAGCCTGTTGCAATCGGTGGCTTGTGAGCGTTTTGCCGGTGCTGTGTGTAGGCCCGCATAGGTGTAGGTGGCGGTAGTTCTAAACTTGGTCGGTTCGCATGGTCAAAGTTTTCTTCTTTGAAGAGGAGCGACCATCCCGGAAACGTTGGAGAGGAGGACGAGGCAGACCACTCCCACGAGCTCGCCGCCACGCCTGCCGGCCTCAGGGCCGGCCCTGACCCATGGCAGCCATGGGCGGCGGCCTAGGGCCCAGGCCAGAGGGGGCCCAGGATCAAAGGTTTTTCTTTACTATATGGGCTGAAAAAGTAGTAGAGTACATGTGAATAGATCCACGCATAACTCCCCTCGGGACCCAGGAGTCTCCTATGAGGCCAGTACACACTGCGATTGATTGACTTGGCGTCTTGGCTGGAGTGTTCGTCTCTTCCTCCTTTCCATGTCTCTGGCTCCCCGTCTTGCCGATCTTGATTGCCTTGTCTGACCGCCCTGCTCTCATGCTGGCCGATCGCTAATCTGCAGTCTGCCGTCCTGCCCCTATGTATGTCCAGTTTAATCTCTCTTAAACTTCTTGATCTAATCCATGACTTATTCTTTTAATTTGGGTTTTAATTTTATGTAAATTCTTTCACCATTATAGGGGTGAGAATGCCAAAATAATTGTATGGTGTTGCAGAAAAAAGAGAAATCTAGATAATTCGTTTATTGAAACCAAAAGAAGTTCTTTAAATAAGTATTTTCCAGATAAAAGTAATGTTGATGTCAACAACAATAATCAAAGGCTTGATCTGGGACAAGATGATGAGAATAATACATATGGAAATCTTGAGGTTAATGAACAATCCTCGAATAACAGTAAGTAACTAACTAGCATAATGTTTTGCAAATATAAGTAAGTAACTAAATATTTTTTGAATGTAATTGTAGATCTTGATGATAGAGTTAATGAGGATAGTATGGAGGAAGAAAATTTGTAGCCTTCATCTGACACTCGTAATGTGAAGAAGGATATATTGGACAACATTGATCTTAATATTGTTCTCAATGATTCTGCATCTAGGAATATGCAAAGAAGTTTCTTTATGTGAAGCATTGAAGCATAATTGTTTGCGGAGTCGTTGTAATTTGGTTTTTATTTAAGGTAATCAAACAAGTAGATGATATTATTTTGCTACCATTTTATTATTATATCTATCATAATATGCGCACAAAGTAAAAGTATGCATATATATACTTATATATCTAGTATTGCGTACACATACATTAGACTTATGGGGCTTTTTGTCGACTTCGCCCAAAGGCCCCGAAAAACATAGGGCCGGTCCTGCCGGCCGTTAGAGGTATTTCCGCCGGGACCCCCTGCT
>NW_025901109.1:0-11032 GCF_022539505.1 Lolium rigidum | reverse complement strand
TGGTATCAAAAGAAAGTAAATTAGCACCTAGCTCGCTAATTTCATCTAGGATAAGTTTGACCACAGATTGATCATTCACCCAATCCTATATAACTAAGTAATTCATCATCACTAACATATTCTTTTCAACATGCAATCTATCCACACCAGCAAGTAAGCCACCTCAGCAATTTCCATGCAATTAGCCTTAGCAATTTCCATACATTGGTTTTTTTTACTCTAAACGGATTTTTTTAGCTAGTAATGGGAGTTACATCATCAAAAAGATTTAAACTAAACATTCAGGATAGGTATCAAACCAAACACTCATAGGTGATCTATGTGGGCATCTAGCTAATTGATGTGCAACCTTATTTGCTTTTCGAGGGCAGTGCTCGAAGATGACACGAGAGAAGTCTTGCAATATACGGTAATATTTTTCATAACAACAGCAGCAGGGCCAAGCGAGTGGCCTCCCGCCTTCATCACTTCGATGAACACTATGTTTTCAGAATTAACAATGTTGTTACTTGGTTGTCTTCTTGGCACAACTAGGAGGCTCCAAAATTCCTCTTGTTTTCTCATCCATCGTCCTTGCTCAATCTAGACTCCACTCAACGGTATGTCTCCGACCAATCCACTGCTTTGTTGCCTCTACCTTCTGCCTCCTCCCACCATATATCAATCACTCAAGTTAATTGACTTTGGACTTTGCCAACTTCTGATGGCTGATGGAAGAGGTTTTGGGCGATTTGCCAAGGACTTCTAGCATGTGCCATTCAATTTTGGACTTTATTTTCCGTGCAAGAACCCTTCTACCCTTAAGGTACCTTATGCAAATCCTCTGCCTTCAAGTTCCACCCACGTGTTTTTCACCATGTCCCGCTCTTTAGTTTGTATAATATTCATGTGTTCTTTCTTTCTTTACATTTATCTGCAGTTCTTTTTTGCAAGGTCCTGGATCAGAGAAAGATAAACCTCAAAATCTGAGAAAAATAGCTTCCATAATCATTTACTAGTAGTTGCATAGTTTCTTGTACGGTAAGAAAAATTATATGTGCATGCGATTTGTAGTAGAATGTTTTCTTATAGGTTTGAAGAATACTGCATTAGGAGCAAACCGGGTAGAGGGGAAGTGCAAGGTTTACTGAATGTAGGTGAAACATCTTGTGTTGTGTGTTTCATCACATATAAAGCCACCACTAAGCGTTTAGGGAATTAGGATCCCTCCTTTAATTTCCTCACACCTCAATCATCTTTGTGGTTCATTCTTAATGCTAGCCGTGAAATTTACGGGGAATTTACGAACTTCTTTTTTTGAACAAGGATAGGTCCACAAGTACCTAGTTGCTGCATTCGATTCAAGCGGTGGGTTTACATATTACAACAATGTCTAAAGAGAACGAATAATAACTAATAGGACCTGTAAAATTTCCAAAAGAACCCTTAAACATAAATAAAGAAAGCCATCAGGACCTTCTACACGACTCTGACGAACTCTGCTAAACTTTCTGGCCATTATTGCCGCCACCGGGGACACACCACTTGGGACGATGTTGCTGAGAAATGCCAGTACTGAGCATATATAAGGTCTCCACATCGGCACAACATCTGGCGATTGAATAAGAGCCAACAACTTGTGGCTTTGGAGGGCTGCCTTCTGGCCATGAAGAGCAAGGGCAAGACGGTGACCACTGTCACAAGTTCTATGCTTGTGAACTCATTGGAACACCTGCAACTTGAGTTCCGCCGTATCTCAGATCACAATCCTGCCAAGGACCAACCAAACCGATGGCATCATCAACTCGATAGTAGCAGATCACGGATCCACCAGATTTGAGCCACCGTCTAGCTTTATTCAAGAGGATGCAGTTTCGCAGGCATCACGTCATTCTCCACATGGGAAACACCAACCCAAAGCCTAGAACTCTAGAACTACTACTACCATATACAGGAGGGGTCCAGTGCCTTCACTCCCAACGTCTCTAGCGGGTGAGGTCGCCGGAGAAGAGAGGGAGAGGAGCCGGGGATAGGGGAGTGATACGTCCATTTTGCATCACTATTTTATATCATAATTTGCTGTTATTCATTGATATATTTCATATTTGGAGATGATACTTATGTTATTTCATCTATTTTGCATGTTTCATGATTATTTGGGGATCGCGCACCGGAGCCGGAGTTACTCGCTGGAAAAGCACCGTCGAATGCAATATTTCGGAAGATCAACGAGTTGACGGAAATTATATGAAAAATCCTATTTTTCCAGAAGACGAAGGGAGCCAGAAGGGGGAGCCGAGGGGACCCGAGGTGGGCCCACCTCATAGGCCGGTGCGGCCCAAGGCCTAGCCGCGCCGCCCTGTGAGGAGGGGGCCCACAGCCCCCTCTCGCCTCCTTTTCTTCGCGTACGTCTTCGTCCCGAAAACCTAAGCCCCAGAGGATAGTCGCGAAGAGTCACAGCCGCCTCTGCGGGGCGGAGAACACCAGAGAGAAAAGAGCTCTCCGGCAGGCTGAAATCTGCCGGGGAAATTCCCTCCCGTAGGGGGAAATCGACGCCATCGTCACCGTCATCGAGCTGGACATCATCTCCATCATCATCACCATCATCATCATCATCATCACCGCCATCTCCACCACTGCACCTCGTCACCGCTGTAACAATTTGGGTTTGATCTTGTTTGTTTGATAGGGGAAACTCTCCCGGTGTTGATTTCTACTTGTTATTGATGCTATTGAGTGAAACTATTGAACCAAGGTTTATGTTCAGATTGTTATTCATCATCATATCACCTCCGATCATGTTCCATATGATGTCTCGTGAGTAGTTCGTTTAGTTCTTGAGGACATGGGTGAAGTCTAAATGTTAGTAGTGAATTATGTTGGTTAATATTCAATGTTGTGATATTTAAGTTGTGGTGTTATTCTTCTAGTGGTGTCGTGTGAACGTCGACTACATGACACTTCACCATTTATGGGCCTAGGGGAATGCATCTTGTATTCGTTTGCCAATTGCGGGGTTGCCGGAGTGACAGAAACCTAAACCCCCGTTGGTATATCGGTTCAGGAGGGATAGCAGGATCTCAGAGTTTAAGGTTGTGGTTAGATTTATCTTAATTACTTTCTTGTAGTTGCGGATGCTTGCAAGGGGTATAATCACAAGTATGTATTAGTCCTAGGAACGGCGGTACATTAGCATAGGTTCACCCACACAACACTTATCAAAACAATGAAGATTAATCAGCTATATGAAGCGAAAGCACTAGACTAAATTCCCGTGTGTCCTCAAGAACGTTTGGTCATTATAAGTAAACAAACCGGCTTGTCCTTTGTGCTAAAAAGGATTGGGCCACTCATCTGCAATTATTTCTCTCGCACTTTAATTACTTGTACTTTATTCATCTGCTATATCAAAACCCCCGAATACTTGTCTCGTGAGCATTTACAGTGAATCCTTCATCGAAACCGCTTGTCAACACCTTCGCTCCTCGTTGGGTTCGACACTCTTATTTATCGAAGATACTACGATACACCCCCTATACTTGTGGGTCATCAAGACTATTTTCCGGCGCCGTTACCGGGAGTGAAGCGCTATTGGTAAGTGGAATTGGTAAGGGAAACTTTTCATCGTACGTGTTGTTTTTATTTCACGCTCGCTGCTATAAATCATTATGGAGAGGTGATGTCTACGGGTGCTTCTATTCTTGTAGACAGGTGTTGGGCCTCCAAGAGCGAGAGGTTTGTAGAACAGCGACAGAAGTTTCCCTTAAGTGGATCACCCAAGGTTTATCGAACTCAGGGAGGAAGAGGTCAAAGATATCCCTCTCATGCAACCCTGCAACCACAAAACAAGAAGTCTCTTGTGTCCCCAACACACCTAATAGGTGCACTAGTTAGGAGAAGAGATAGTGAAATACAAGTGGTATGAATAAATGCGAGCAGTAGCAACAGTGCCAGAAAAGTGCTTGCTGGCATGCAGTTGATGGTAGTAATATTGCAGGAAGTATAGATGCAGTAAAACAGTAAACAAACAGCGATAGCAGTATTTAGGAACAAGGCCTAGGGATCATACTTTCACTAGTGGACACTCTCAACTTTGATCACATAACAAAATAAATAGATAAATGCTAGACTCTACACTCTCTTGTTGGATGATGAACACCACTAACTGTGTAGGATTACACGAACCCTCAATGCCGGAGTTAACAAGCTCCACAATATTCAATGTTCATGTTTAAATAACCTTAGAGTGCATGACAGATCAACATAACCAAACCAAGTACTAACATAGCATGCACACTCGTCACCTTCACACTACGAAAGGAGGAATAGATCACATCAATACTATCATAGCAATAGTTAACTTCATAATCTACAAGAGATCACAATCATAGCCTACGCCAAGTACTACACGATGCACACACCTGTCACCATTACACCGTGCGGGAGGAATAAACTACTTTAATAACATCACTAGAGTAGCACACAGATAAATTGTGATACAAAACACATTGCAATCATAAAGAGATATAAATAAGCACTTCACTATGCCATTCATAACAGTGAATAAGTATTCTGTGAAATATAGCCTAAGAGACCCGCACGGTGCTCACACTGTCACCTTTACACACGTGGGACAAGGAGTCTCCGGAGATCACATAAGTAAAACCCACTTGACTAGCACAATGACATCTAGATTACAAGCATCATCATGTGAATCTCAATCATGTAAGGCAGCTCATGAGATTATTGTATTGAAGCACATAGGAGAGAGATTAACCACATAGCTACCGGTACAGCCCCGAGCCTCGATGGAGAACTACTCCCTCCTCATGGGAGACGAGCAGCGTTGATGAAGATGGCGGTGGTGTCGATGGAGGAGCCTTCCGGGGCACTTCCCCGTCCCGGCGGCGTGCCGGAACGGAGACTCCTGTCCCCGGATCTTGGCTTCGCGATGGCGGCGGCTCTGGAAGGTTTCTCGTACCGTGGCTTTTCCGTATCGAAGTTTTAGGTCAGGGACCTTTATATAGGCGAAGAGGCGGCGTCAGAAGGTCATCGAGGCGACGACACAACAGGGGGGTGCGGGCCCCCCCTAGGCCGCGCCGGCCTACTGTCTGGTGGGCCTGTGGCCCCCCTCTGGCGGCTCTCGGGTGTTCTGGAAGCTTCGTGGAAAAATAGGATGCTGGGCGTTGATTTCGTCCGATTCCGAGAATATTTCCTTACTAGGATTTCTAAAACCAAAAACATCAGAAAACAGCAACTGGCCCTTCGGCATCTCGTCAATAGGTTAGTTCCAGAAAACGCATAAATATGACATATAATGTGTACAAAACATGTAGATATCATCAATAATGTGTCATGGAACATAAGAAATTATCGATACGTCGGAGACGTATCAGCATCCCCAAGCTTAGTTCCTGCTCGTCCCGAGCAGGTAAACGATAACAAAGATAATTTTTGAAGTGACATGCCATCATAACCTTGATCATACTATTGTAAGCATATGTAATGAATGCAGCGATCAAAACAATGGTAATGACATGAGTAAGCAAATGAATCATAAAGCAAAGACTTTTCATGAATAGTACTTCAAGACAAGCGTCAATAAGTCTTGCATAAGAGTTAACTCATAAAGCAATAAATCAAAGTAAAGGTATTGAAGCAACACAATGGAAGATTAAGTTTCAGCGGTTGCTTTCAACTTGTAACATGTATATCTCATGGATATTTGTCAACATAGAGTAATATAACAAGTGCAATATGCAAGTATGTAAGAATCAATGCACAGTTCACACAAGTGTTTTCTTCTTGAGGTGGAGAGAAATTGGTGAACTGACTCAACATAAAAGTAAAAGAATGGCCCTTCGCAGAGGGAAGCATTGATTGCTATATTTGTGCTAGAGCTTTGGTTTTTGAAAACATAAAGAGAGCATATAAGTAAAGTTTTGAGAGGTGTTTGTTGTTGTCAACGAATGGTAGTGGACACTCTAACTACCTTATCAACCAGACTTTCAAGAGCGGCTCCCATGAAGGACGTTATCTCTACCAGCAAGGTAGATCATCCCTCTTCTCTTTTGTTTACACATGTACTTTAGTTTAGTTTTTCTTTATTTATGGATGACACTCCTCCCAACCTTTTGCTTACACAAGTCATGGCTAACCGAATCCTCGGGTGCCTTCCAACATTCACATACCATGGAGGAGTGTCTATTTGCAAAATTAAGTTGCTTAACGATGAATCGAGCAAAACATGTGAAGAGAATTATTAATGAAAGTTAATTAATTGGGGCCGGGAACCCCATTGCCATCTCTTTTTGCAAAATTATTGGATAAGCGGATGTGCCACTAGTCCATTGTGAAAGTCTGTCAAAAGTAAATGACAAGATCGAAAGATAAAACACCACATACTTCCTCATGAGCTATAAAACATTGACACAAATAAGAGGTGATAAATTTTGAATTATTTAAAGGTAGCACTCAAGCAATTTACTTTGGAATGGCGGAGAAATACCATGTAGTAGGTAGGTATGATGGACACAAATGGCATAGTGGTTGGCTCAAGGATTTTGGATGCATGAGAAGTATTCCCTCTCGATACAAGGTTTAGGCTAGCAAGGTTATTTGAAACAAACACAAGGATGAACCGGCGCAGCAAAACTCACATAAAAGACATATTGTAAACATTATAAGACTCTACACCGTCTTCCTTGTTGTTCAAACTCTTTACTAGAAATTATCTAGACCTTAGAGAGACCAAATATGCAAACCAAATTTTAGCAAGCTCTATGTATTTCTTCATTAATAGGTGCAATGTATATGATGCAAGAGCTTAAACATGAGCACAACAATTTCCAAGTATCAAATTATCCAAGACGTTTTATCAATTACTACATGTAGCATTTCCTGTTTCCAACCATATAACAATTAACGAAGCAGTTTCAACCTTCGCCATGAACATTAAAGCTAAGAACACATGTGTTCATATGAACCAGCGGAGCGTGTCTCTCTCCCACACAAGCATTTATTCAAACAAAAACAAAAACAAAAACAAACAGACGCTCCAAGTAAAGTACATAAGATGTGATCGAATAAAAATATAGTTTCAAGGGAGGAACCTGATAAATTTGTCGATGAAGAAGGGGATGCCTTGGGCATCCCCAAGCTTAGATGCTTGAGTCTTCTTGAAATATGCAGGGATGAACCACGGGGGCATCCCCAAGCTTAGACTCTTCACTCTTCTTGATCATAGTATATCATCCTCCTCTCTTGACCCTTGAAAACTTCCTCCACACCAAACTCGAAACAAACTCATTATAGGGTTAGTGCATAATTAAAAATTCACATGTTCAGAGGTGACACAATCATTCTTAACACTTCTGTACATTGCACAAAGCTACTGGACATTAATGGATCAAAGAAATTCATCCAACATAGCAAAAGAGGCAATGCAAAATAAAAGGCAGAATCTGTCAAAACAGAACAGTCCGTAAAGACGAATTTTATTGAGGCACCAGACTTGCTCAGATGAAAATGCCCAAATTGAATGAAAGTTGCGTACATATCTGAGGATCACTCACGTAAATTGGCATAATTTTCTGAGTTACCTACAAAGAATTAGACCCAGATTCGTGACAGCAAGAAATCTGTTTCTGTGCAGTAATCCAAATCTAGTATCAACCTTTCTATCAAAGACATTACTTGGAACAACAATGCAATAAAATAAGATAAGGAGAGGTTGCTATAGTAGTAACAACTTCCAAGACACAAATATAAAATGGAGATACTGTAGCAAAATAAACACATGGGTTATCTCCCAAGAAGTTCTTTCTTTATAGCCATTAAGATGGGCTCAGCAGTTTTAATGATGCACTCGCAAGAAATAGTAGTTGAAGCAAAAGAGAGCATCAAGAGGCAAATTCAAAACAAATTTAAGTCTAACATGCTTCCTATGCATAGGAGTCTTGTAAATAAACAAGTTCATGAAGAGCAAAGTAACAAGCATAGGAAGATAGAACAAGTGTAGCTTCAAAAATTTCAGCACATAGAGAGGTGTTTTAGTAACATGAAAATTTCTACAACCATATTTTCCTCTCTCATAATAACTTTCAGTAGCAACATGAGCAAACTCAACAATATAACTATCACATAAAGCATTCTTATCATGAGTCTCATGCATAAAATTATTACTCTCCACATAGGCATAATCAATTTTATTAGTTGTAGTGGGAGCAAATTCAACAAAGTAGCTATCATTATTATTCTCATCATCAAATATAGGAGGCATATTGTAATCATAATCAAATTTATCCTCCATAACAGGCAGTACTAAAAGACCAATATCATTATAATCATCATAAATAGGAGGCAAAGTATCATCAAAGTAAATTTTCTCCTCAATGCTTGGGGGACTAAAAATATCATGCTCATCAAAGCCAGCTTGCCCAAGCTTAGAATTTTCTATATCATTAGCAACAATGGTATTCAAAGTGTTCATACTAATATGTTCCATGGGTTTTTTAATTTTCGCATCAAACCATCCATGTCTTAAATCAGGAAATAGAATAAGAAGCTCATTGTTGTCCATTATGCCAAACTAGTGTAAACAAGAAACAAAAAGATGCAATTGTAGGATCTAAAGGAAATAGCTTCGAGCACACACACAACGGCGAAAATAGCTTAGTAGCCGAGATCCGGAGTGTGAGTACCTTTTACCTTTCCTCCCCGGCAACGGCGCAAGAAAATAGCTTAGTTGTCGGGGTTGCCGGTGTGTGTGTGCCGTTTACCTTTCCTCCCCGGCAACGGCGCCAGAAAATAGCTTGATGTCTACGGGTGCTTCTATTCTTGTAGACAGTGTTGGGCCTCCAAGTGCAGAGGTTTGTAGAACGGCGACAAGTTTCCCTTAAGTGGATCACCCAAGGTTTATCGAACTCGGGGAGGAAGAGGTCAAAGATATCCCTCTCATGCAACCCCGCAACCACAAAGCAAGAAGTCTCTTGTGTCCCCAACACACCTAATAGGTGCACTAGTTCGGCGAAGAGATAGTGAAATACAGGTGGTATGAATAAATGCGAGCAGTAGCAACGGTGCCAGAAAAGTGCTTGCTGGCATGCAGTTGATGGTAGTAATATTGCAAGAAGTATAGATGCAGTAAAACAGTAAACAAACAGCGATAGCAGTATTTAGGAACAAGGCCTAGGGATCATACTTTCACTAGTGGACACTCTCAACTTTGATCACATAACAGAATAAATAGATAAATGCTAGACTCTACACTCTCTTGTTGGATGATGAACACCACTAAGCGTGTAGGATTACACGAACCCTCAATGCTTGGAGTTAACAAGCTCCACAATATTCAATGTTCATGTTTAAATAACCTTAGAGTGCATGACGGATCAACATAACCAAACCAAGTGCTAACATAGCATGCACACTCGTCACCTTCACACTACGAAAGGAGGAATAGATCACATCAATACTATCATAGCAATAGTTAACTTCATAATCTACAAGAGATCACAATCATAGCCTACGCCAAGTACTACACGATGCACACACTTGTCACCATTACACCGTGCGGGAGGAATAAACTACTTTAATAACATCACTAGAGTAGCACACATATAAATTGTGATACAAAACACATTGCAATCATAAAGAGATATAAATAAGCACTTCACTATGCCATTCATAACGGTGAATAAGTATTGCATGAAATATAGCCTAAGAGACCCACACGGTGCACACACTTTGTCACCTTTACACACGTGGGACAAGGAGTCTCCGGAGATCACATAAGTAAAACCCACTTGACTAGCACAATGACATCTAGATTACAAGCATCATCATATGAATCTCAATCATGTAAGGCATCTCATGAGATTATTGTATTGAAGCACATAGGAGAGAGATTAACCACATAGCTACCGGTACAGCCCCGAGCCTCGATGGAGAACTACTCCCTCCTCATGGGAGACAGCAGCGTTGATGAAGATGGCGGCGGTGTCGATGGAGGAGCCTTCCGGGCACTTCCCGTCCCGGCGGCGTGCCGGAACGGAGACTCCTGTCCCCCGGATCTTGGCTCGCGGTGGCGGCGGCTCCGGAAGGTTTCTCGTACCGTGGCTTTTCCGTATCGAAGTTTTAGGTCGGGGACCTTTATATAGGCGAAGAGGCGGCGTCGGAAGGTCAACGAGGCGACGACACAACAGGAGGGCACGGGCCCCCCTAGGCCGCGCCGGCCTATCGTCCAGTGGGCCTGTGGCCCCCTGCGGCGACTCTCGGGTGTTCCGGAAGCTTCGTGGAAAAATAGGATGCTTGGGCGTTGATTTCGTCCGATTCCGAGAATATTTCCTTACTAGGATTTCGAAACCAAAAACAGCAGAAAACAAGCAAGCCGACCCTTCGGCATCTCGTCAATAGGTTAGTTCCGGAAAACGCATAAATATGACATATAATGTGTACAAAACATGTAGATATCATCAATAATGTGGCATGGAACATAAGAAATTATCGATACGTCGGAGACGTATCAAGAGGTCTTCTCTTGAATTCCTCTTTGGAAAATCTACTACTACTGCAAGGGTAGTGGATGAGGCGCCAGGTGAGAGCGAGGTTCCATACAAAATACCTATGAAAATTATTGAACGTGTTGTGGATAACCGCTATGAAGGGGATGGAAATGTCCATCCTGGTGATCATTTACTGTTTTTACATGAATTATGCGGGTTATTCAAATGTGCGGTATTGCTATGGATGAAGTTAGGAAGAAACTATTCTCTATATCGCTGTCCGGTAAAGCAGCGCACTGGTATAAATTGCTGAAGAATAGGGATTCTCTTAATTGGGAGGACATTGTGCCTTTATTTTATTCCAAATTCTATCCTCCAAGTGAAATTCACAAAGATCGGAACCGCATATATAATTTTTGGCCTCATGATGGAGAGAGTATTGCCCAAGCTTGGGGGAGATTGAAGTCTTTAATGCTCAAATGCCCCATTCACGAGCTTCCTGGTAATATTATTACTGATAATTTCTATGAAAGATTGTCTTTTCAAGA
>NW_025901108.1:0-19823 GCF_022539505.1 Lolium rigidum | reverse complement strand
ATTTTCTTTTCTCGAACACATGCCTAGTCGTGCATCATTATATATTAGAGCATACAGAGGGTTGTAGCAAGGCTACGAAAAACTGAGAAAGCAAAAAGAAAGAACTATACTGGTGACTACAGGCAGCTAACTTTGTTAGGCCTGCAGGTGCTAAATCTTATATATATATATGAGGTTGTAGATATTAGTCGTAAACTTACTCAAACTTAAATAACATTGAATTAGGAAAAAGATAACCTGAGTTATTTTGAATGAGGGGACATCACAATCACTAATGAAAGATAATTGTGGGAAACTGAAATCTATTCAAGAAAATGGGAGAAATAATGTATCAAAAACAAAATTAATTATACCATTTTGCAGATTGTTCACCGATATAAACAAAGAACTGTTTGATCTGCATGTAGGTACATCCAATCAAGGCTTTTTCCCCAATCTCTAGAAAATATAAGCTACGCATGTAATTACAAACGATTTTCTTCTATTTTTATGTTTCTACGTTAACAATTGAGATACTTGTTAATTACATCCATTTTCTGCAGTTGCATATAGTTACTAATTCAGGAATGCATTCACATACAGAGTATACTATGTTTGCTGATGACTGACTAGTACTAATTCATTGCAAGCAACGGTTCATTCATATTCAGATAAAGGATGTGATCGTTAAGTCATATACTTATGAAAGTCCTTATGCATCTCTCTCGATGCGGATGGCGGGGTCTCTCGTCCTCCTTTGGAGGAAAAATCAATTAGTTATATATGAAACAATGGGTGTAAAAGGTTATCAAAAAGGGTGCCTTCATAGTGCTACGTTATCTTTTGAGATACTGGTTAATTACATCCATATTCTGCAGTGGCGTAGAGTTACTAATTCAGGAATGCAATCACATACTGAGCAAACTATGTTTGTTGGTGAGTAGTTCGTACTAATTCATTGCAAGCAACGGTTCATTCATATTCAGCAAAAGGGGTGTGATCATTAAATCATTTATGAAAGGTAAAATATAAACAAGGTAGTGCATGAATAACTTCATTGATTAAGGCAGTGTATCATGCAATGCAAGATAAGGACTGAAAAAATACCATTTGCGGTGTCCCAGAAGTACGTGGAGCCGTCAGTTTCGTCCACCGCAAAAACGTGGCCACCGAGTTCAATGGCATCACAGTACTTTGGATAATCAGATGCAGGTGTAAGGGCCTCCAGCATTCTCCAGTCGCCACCCCCTTCAAGGTAGAAAATCCTTTTGTCGAACAAGGCGATGAGCTTGTAATCTGCGTACCTCCCACCTTTTGTGGGCACTTGGCAGATTACAATCTTCAACAAATTAATTATTGGACCCCATGAAACATCGTATGCAACAGCAGATCGATATGAAACATTAGTATGACCAATCTTCGAAGCAGGTAGGGATGGAAGGGGGATATGTCGCTCGGTGTAGATGTTCACGAGGAACCACCCATGATAACCGGCGGCGGCGATCCAGTCGCCGTTCGCGCCAAGCCATTTTCTGTCGTGCATGAACGGCAGGGCGACAGAACGACGAGGATGGTCGAGGGGCACCAGGTCGTACACGGTATCATGCAGACGAGATGCTGTCGCCACGTTCCAGTGTTCATCGAACCAATAAGCAGGCGGAGGCATCGGCGGGCGAGGTTCATCCCAATGGTGCATCTTACCTTCATCCTTGCTGATCTGGTCGTAGAGCTCCCTGGAACATGCGGCAAGTCGGACGGTGTAGGTAACATCCAGATGCGCAGCGATGAGGTCGATGTTGTCGCCGGTGAGATCCTCCAAGTGGCCGTCCCCGCCACCCCGGCAAAGCCTAGAATAATCCATCACGTGAAGATGGATTTAGGTGGATGGCGGATGCAACTGCGCTTGGGGTTTTCGGAGGAGAGGGCAAGCGCTATGGAAGGAACGATGCGGCGCGCGGCCGGCCGGGGTAAGGAGAGAATGGTACTGTATAGTACTAGTGATGCGGCGTGGTGGGGATCAAGATCCTGCGCGTGCGCGTGATTCTGGGAGGGTGAAGAAGAAGATGGTAGACATGCAAGGGGCAAAAACTAGGTAGTACTCTAGGCTGCTGCTGCGACTGGGCGCCGATTTGACTGTTGGTAGACTAGCACGCCACCCATCTATAAATTTGCGACGATGTTTGGTGCAGTGATGTCTCGTCACATCAGGTTGACCAGAGAGGGTTTTTTTTACAGTTTCCATTTCCATATATTTTTCGCCAATAATCGTAGTTCTCTACATGCCAGAGACACGTACCTTAACACGTGGGCAGCATGCAATCGCGCGAGCACCAAAATGGAATGATTCAATGCCTTTCCTAGCTTGGTTTGGAAACCGGACAGAGCTTCAGTGACTTGATGCTTCCAAGATACATTGTGACTATGTGCCACCATCTACCATCCATTTGAGATCCAACGTTCCAAACTATCTCTTATTTCGAAGCTAAAAAAGAAAAACTATTCAGAAAATTTTGAAAAAATCCAGTAATATGTAGATGCCTTGTTTTAAAATCTATGAATATTTCATCCCATTCGGACGACTAGCTTGTGATTAAATAGCTTCTTACGTACTTGAGCACTAGTTTAAACTAAATATATATTTGCTCACAAACCTATGATTCAAATCGAATGAAACTTCACCAAAATATAAATTGAAATATGCATGATTTGCTGGAAGTATGAGGCTAGATGTCCACTTATTTGAGGACGGAGGGAGTATGTATGATACTAGTCTATGATACTATGTGTGCTATAACTTGTACGTCTTTCAAATTTGAACCAAATTTGAATAAGTTTGAAATATTAGAAATGGGGCTTTTGGCTTAAACGTTTGAAACCCAAAACGACTTCTCTTCATGCTAGACTTCATAAGACCGAGTTTAGGGTTAGGGGTAGATACATGATTTGTCTGGTTTGAATATGTCTAAACCTTGTTTCTCAACTTGAATGCTTACTATATGACATTAGAAGACTATGTGCTTTTGTTTTTCATTTTTCTATTTTTTTTTAGTAATTATGCCCATTAGATTCTTGGCAAATCCTAGGTTTTACCAAGATTTAAATAAGTTTTAAACATGAAAATGAAAACGTAAGTCAGGATCCTTCTTAGTCACTCTAAAATGAAGCTTTTGGGACGTTCTTGAAATTTCCATGTTTGAAACCCAAAACCACTTCTCTTCATGATTGACATCATAAGACGGAGTTTAGGGTTAGGGGTAGATATACACATGATTTTTCTGGTTCGAATATGTCTAGACCTTGTTTATCAACTTGAATGTCATATAGTAAGCACTCAAGTTGATAAACAAGGTCTATACATATTCAAACCAGAAAAATCATGTATATCTACCCCTAACCCTAAACTTTGTCTGATGAAGTCAAGCACGACGAGAAGTCGTTTTGGGTTTCAAACATGGAAATTTCAAAAACCTTCCCAAAAGCCTCATTTTGGAGTGACTAAGAAGGATGCAGGCTTACCTTTTCATATTTTCATGTTTTAAACTTGTTTAAATCTTGGTTAAACCTAGGATTTGACCAAGATCAAATGGGCATAAAAATTCAGAACAAATAAAAAAATGAAAACCAAAGCACATAGTATTCTTATGTCATATAGTAAGCATTCAAGTTGATAAACAAGGTCTAAACATATTCAAACCAGACAAATCATGTATCTACCCACTAACCCTAAACTCTGTCTTATGTAGTCGATCAAGCATGAAGAGAAGTGGTTTTGGGTTTCAAACATGGAAATTTCAAAAACCTCCCAAAAGCTTCATTTTAGAGTGACTAAGAAGGATCCAGGCATACCCTTTTCATTTTCATGTTTTGTTCAAATCTTGGTCAAACTTAGGATTTGACCAAGATTCAAATGGGCGTAAAAAAACTTAGAAAAATTATGTATGTATCTACCCCTAAATAACCCTAAACTCTATCTTACGAAGTCAAGCATGAAGAGAAGTGGTTTTGGGTTTCAAACATGGAAATTTAAAAAACCTCCCAAAAGCTTCATTTTAGAGTGACTAAGAAGGATCTAGGCTTACATTTTCATTTTCATGTTTTAAACTTGTTCAAATCTTTGTCAAACTTAGGATTTGAATGTGGTGACCCGACATACCACTCCATGGTGTAGTATGCAAGTCTGATATAACACCAATGAAACACCGTTCCACTAGTATTATATCACTCAGAGTGGTACAACAGAAACATACGCGGGTCCAAGGCATGTCTATAGAATTACAACATTTACTCTGTTACATAAGATCATCACAGCCTCCTACTTTACAATGAGGTAAATCTGCAAATAAACTCCAGAAGAACGACTCGTAGTCTAATCCTGTCACGAACTCTATTTGTAGAGTATTTAACTAGTTATAGAGGCTATGAATAGATTCTAGCTAAATAGGAGCTAGATTTAGGAAGCTAGTTCCCTTCTATGGCTAAACTAAGTTTTTCCCTTGTTGGATATGATATCTGACTCTTCTGACAGGGTCCTGTCTCTTGAAGTAGTTGTTGACTCCACGGCCTTCGAGTTGCACTGTAGATCCTCCATTGTGGCCTCCATATCTTAGCAGGGGATTTAAGAGTGGGATGAGTACGAGCGTACTCAACAAGTTCATTATAGGAAAGAGGTGTTTGATGCACTAGCTACAGCATTAGACCAGAAAGTCTAATACCAATGCAAGTTTTCATAACCATTTCTTCAAAAGGTTGCTTTTATTCAGAAGAACTATGTCCGTCAGCCTTCACCGGTTTACTAGAACTTCATGGAGTTCCTTTCCGGCAGCGTTCGCAGTTCCAAATCCCGGAATAGGGAGTGACAGGTCACGGTTCATTACACTCTGCAGAGGTGTGTTGCTTTACCCATAAGAGATCTTAACCTTGGTGCCAACCGAGCCGCGAGCTCGTCCACACTTCCTTTGGTGTGAGGCCCGGTATAAGGTCTAGCCAATCATGTTCCTCCGCTACCTCGAACACCCACCCTTTGTTGCATGCCCCGACCCTGGGTCCACGCCGGTCCCATTATTCCCGTAGATTTCAGGGTGGACCCCGACCACGACGTCAATGCAGGGCTCTACCATACATTCCTACGCCGGTAGCTGCAACCCATCATAGACCGCAATACCGTGGGGACTGATGGCGTGTAACTCACACGTTCGTTGGGAACCCCAAGAGGAAGGTATGATGCGCACAGCAGCAAGTTTTCCCTCAGAAAGAAACCAAGGTTTATCGAACCAGGAGGAGCCAAGAAGCACGTTGAAGGTTGATGGCGGCGGGATGTAGTGCGGCGCAACACCGGAGATTCCGGCGCCAACGTGGAACCCTGCACAACACAACCAAAGTACTTTGCCCCAACGAAACAGTGGAGGTTGTCAATCTCACCGGCTTGCTGTAACAAAGGATTAACCGTATTGTGTGGAAGATGATTGTTTGCAGAGAAAACGAGTAAAACAAGTATTGCGAGCAGATTTGTATTTCAAGTATAAAAGAATGGACCGGGGTCCACGAGTTCACTAGAGGTGTCTCTCCCATAAGATAAAAGCATGTTGGGTGAACAAATTACAGTCGGGCAATTGACAAATAGAGAGGGCATAACAATGCACATACATGTCATGATAAGTACAAGTGAGATTTAATTGGGCATTACGACAAAGTACATAGACCGCCATCCAACCGCATCTATGCCTAAAAGTCCACCTTCAGAGTTATCATCCGAACCCCTTCCGAGTATTAAGTTGCAAAGCAACAGACAATTGCATTAAGTATGGTGCGTAATGTAATCAACAACTACATCCTTAGACATAGCATCAATGTTTTATCCCTAGTGGCAACGAGCACAACACAACCTTAGAACTTTCGTCACGTCGTCCCGGTATCAATGCGAGCATGAACCCACTATCGAGCATAAATACTCCCTCTTGGAGTTAAGAGCAAAAACTTGGCCGAGCCTCTACTAATAACGGAGAGCATGCAAGATCATAAACAACACATAGGTAATAACTTGATAATTAACATAACATGGTATTCTCTATCCATCGGATCCCGACAAACACAACATATAGCATTACGGATAGATGATCTTGATCATGTTAGGCAGCTCACAAGATCCAACAATGAAGCACAATGAGGAGAAGACAACCATCTAGCTACGCTATGGACCCATAGTCCAGGGGTGAACTACTCACTCATCACTCCGAAGGCGACCATGGCAGTGAAGAGTCCTCCGGGAGATGAATCCCCTCTCCGGCAGGGTGCCGGAGGAGATCTCCAGAATCCCCCGAGATGGGATTGGCGGCGGCAGCGTCTCTGGAAGGTTTTCCGTATCGTGGTTCTTCGTATCAGGGGTTTCGCGACGGAGGCTATAAGTAGGCGGAAGGGCAGAGTCGGAGGGCTGACAAGGGGCCCACACCATAGGGCGGCGCGGGCCCCCCTCTGAACGCGCGGCCCTATGGTGGCGGCGCCTCGTCGCCCCACTTCGTATCCCTTTCGGTCTTCTGGAAGCTTCGTGGCAAAATAGGACCCTGGGCGTTGATTTCGTCCAATTCCGAGAATATTTCGTTACTAGGATTTACGAAACCAAAAACAGCAGAAACGACAATCGGCTCTTCGGCATCTTGTTAATAGGTTAGTTCCGTAAAATGCACGAATATGACATAAAGTGTGCATAAAACATGTAGGTATCATCAATAATATGGCATGGAACATAAGAAATTATCGATACGTCGGAGACGTATCAGCATCCCCAAGCTTAGTTCTGCTCGTCCCGAGCGAGGTAAAACGATAACAAAGATAATTTTCGAAGTGACATGCCATCATAACCTTGATCATACTATTTGTAAACATATGTAATGAATGCAGCGATCAAAACAATGGTAATGACATGAGTAAACAAGTGAATCATAAAGCAAAGACTTTTCATGAATAGTACTTCAAGACAAGCATCAATAAGTCTTGCATAAGAGTTAACTCATAAAGCAATAAATCAAAGTAAAGGTATTGAAGCAACACAAAGGAAGATTAAGTTTCAGCGGTTGCTTTCAACTTGTAACATGTATATCTCATGGATAATTGTCAACATTGAGTAATATAACAAGTGCAATATGCAAGTATGTAGGAATCAATGCACAGTTCACACAAGTGTTTGCTTCTTGAGGTGGAGAGAGATAGGTGAACTGACTCAACATAAAAGTAAAAAGAATGGTCCTTCAAAGAGGAAAGCATCGATTGCTATATTTGTGCTAGAGCTTTTATTTTGAAAACATGAAACAATTTTGTCAACGGTAGTAATAAAGCATATGAGTTATGTAAATTATATCTTACAAGTTGCAAGTCTCATGCATAGTATACTAATAGTGCTCGCACCTTGTCCTAATTAGCTTGGACTACCGGATCATTGCAATACACATGTTTTAACCAAGTGTCACAATGGGGTACCTCCATGCCGCCTGTACAAAGGTCTAAGGAGAAAGCTCGCATTTTGGATTTCTCGCTTTTGATTATTCTCAACTTAGACATCCATACCGGGACAACATGGACAACGGATAATGGACTCCTCTTTAATGCATAAGCATGTGGCAACAATTATTATTCTCATATGAGATTGAGGATATATGTCCAAAACTGAAACTTCCACCATGGATCATGGCTTTAGTTAGCGGCCCAATGCTCTTCTCTAACAATATGTATGCTCCAACCATTAAGGTGGTAGATCTCTCTTACTTCGAGACAAGACGGACATGCATAGCAACTCACATGATATTCAACAAAGAATAGTTGATGGCGTCCCCGAAGCATGGTTATCGCACAACAAGCAACTTAATAAGAGATAAAGTGCATAAGTACATATTCAATACCACAATAGTTTTTAAGCTATTTGTCCCATGAGCTATATATTGCAAAGGTGAATGATGGAATTTTAAAGGTAGCACTCAAGCAATTTACTTTGGAATGGCGGATAAATACCATGTAGTAGGTAGGTATGGTGGACACAAATGGCATAGTGGTTGGCTCAAGGATTTTGGATGCATGAGAAGTATTCTCTCTCGATACAAGGTTTAGGCTAGCAAGGTTATTTGAAACAAACACAAGGATGAACGGTGCAGCAAAACTCACATAAAAGACATATTATAAACATTATAAGACTCTACACCGTCTTCCTTGTTGTTCAAAACTCAATACTAGATATTATCTAGACTCTAGAGAAACCAAATATGCAAACGAAATTAGCAAGCTCTAAGTGTTTCTTCATTAATGGGTGCAAAGTATATGATGCAAGAGCTTAAACATGAGCACAACAATTGCCAAGTATCAAATTATCCAAGACATTTTAGAGTTACTACATGTAGTATTTTCCAATTCCAACCATATAACAATTTAACGAAGAAGAAACTTCGCCATGAATACTATGAGTAGAGCCTAAGGACATACTTGTCCATATGCTACAGCGGAGCGTGTCTCTCTCCCACAAAGTGAATGCTAGGATCCATTTTATTCAAATAAACCAAAAAAAACAAAAACAAACCGACGCTCCAAGCAAAGTGCATAAGATGTGACGGAATAAAAATATAGTTTCAGGGGAGGAACCTGATAATGTTGTCGATGAAGAAGGGGATGCCTTGGGCATCCCCAAGCTTAGACGCTTGAGTCTTCTTAGAATATGCAGGGGTGAGCCACCGGGGCATCCCCAAGCTTAGAGCTTTCACTCTCCTTGATCATATTGTATCATACTCCTCTCTTGATCCTTGAAAACTTCCTCCACACCAAACTCGAAACAACTCATTAGAGGGTTAGTGCACAATAAAAATTAACATGTTCAGAGGTGACAAAATCATTCTTAACACTTATGGACATTGCATAAAGCTACTGGACATTAATGGATCAAAGAAATTCAGCCAACATAGCAAAAGAGGCAATGCGAAATAAAAGGCAGAATCTGTCAAAACAGAACAGTCCGTAAAGATGGATTTTATTAGGGCACCAGACTTGCTCAAATGAAAATACCCAAATTGAATGAAAGTTGCGTACATATCTGGGGATCGCTCACGTAAATTGGCTTAATTTTCTGAGTTACCTACAGAGAATTAGACCCAGATTCGTGACAGCAAATAAATCTGTTTCTGCGCAGTAATCCAAATCTAGTATTTACTTTACTATCAAAGACTTTACTTGGCACAACAAAAAATAAAACTAAGATAAGGAGAGGTTGCTACAGTAGTAAACAAGTTCCAAGACTCAAATATAAAACAAAAATACTGTAGTAAAAACATGGGTTGTCTCCCATAAGCGCTTTTCTTTAACGCCTTTCAGCTAGGCGCAGAAAGTGTATATCAAGTAACATCAATAGATGAAGCATCAACATCATAATTTGTTCTAATAATAGAATCATAAGGTAACTTCATTCTCTTTCTAGGGAAGTGTTCCATACCTTTCTTGAGAGGAAATTGATATTTAATATTACCTTCCTTCATATCAATAGTAGCACCAACGGTTCGAAGAAAAGGTCTTCCCAATATAATGGGGCAAGATGCATTGCATTCAATATCCAAGACAACAAAATCAACGGGGACAAGGTTATTGTTAACCATAATATGAACATTATCAACTCTCCCCAAAGGTTTCTTTTTAGCATTATCGGCGAGATTAACATCCGGATAACGAGTTTTTCATTGGTGGCAAGTCAAGCATATCATAGACTTTCTTAGGCATAACAGAAATACTTGCACCAAGATCACATAAATAATTACAATCAAAATCTTTGACCCTCATTTTAATGATGGGCTCCCAACCATCCTCTAGCTTTCTAGGAATAGAAGTTTCAAGTTTCAGTTTCTCTTCTCTAGCTTTTATGAGAGCATTTGTAATATGTTTTGTGAAAGCCAAGTTTACAGCGCTAGCATTGGGACTCTTAGCAAGTTTTTTTAAGAACTTTATAACTTCAGAGATGTGGCAATCATCAAAATCTAAATCATTACAATCTAAAGCAATGGGATTATCATCCCCAAGGTTGGAAAAAAATTCAGCAGTTTTATCACAGGCAGTTTCAGCAGTTTTAGCAGTTTCAGGTAATTTTGCGCGCTTTGCACTAGGAGTAGAAACATTGCCAACACCAATTATTTTACCATTAATAATAGGAGGTACAGCAACATGTGAATCATTAGCATTACTAGTGGTGGTAATAGTCCAAACTTTAGCTACATTTTTCTCTTTAGCTAGTTTTTAATTTTCTTCTCTATCCCACCTAGCACGTAGTTCAGCCATTAATCTTATATTCTCATTAATTCTAACTTGGATGGAATTTGCTGTAGTAACAATTTTATTTTCAATATCCCTATTAGGCATAATTTTCGATTTCAAAAGATCAACATCAGAAGCAAGACTATCAACTCTAGAAGCAAGAATATCAATTTTATTGAGCTTTTCCTCAACAGATTTGTTAAAGGCAGTTTGTGTACTAATAAATTCTTTAAGCATAGCTTCAAGTCCAGGGGGTGTATTCCTATTATTGTTGTAAGAATTCCCATAAGAATTAGCATAACCGTTACCATTATTATAAGGATATGGCCTATAGTTATTACTAGAATTGTTCAGATAAGCATTGTTGTTGAAATTATTATTTTTAATGAAGTTTACATCAACATGTTCTTCTTGGGCAACCAATGAAGCTAACGGAATATTATTAGGATCAACATTAGTCCTATCATTCGCAAGCATAGACATAATAGCATCAACCTTGTCATTCAAGGAAGAGGATTCTTCAACAGAATTTACCTTCTTACCTTGTGGAGCTCTTTCCGTGTGCCATTCAGAGTAATTAACCATCATATTATCAAGAAGCTTTGTTGCTTCACCAAGAGTGATGGACATAAAGGTACCTCCAGCAGCTGAATCCAATAAATTCCGCGAAGAAAAATTTAGTCCTGCATAGAAGGTTTGGATGATCATCCAAGTAGTCAGTCCATGGGTTGGACAATTTTTAACCAAAGATTTCATTCTTTCCCAAGCTTGAGCAACATGTTCATTATCCAATTGTTTAAAATTCATTATGCTACTCCTCAAAGATATAATTTTAGCAGGGGGATAATATCTACCAATAAAAGCATCCTTGCATTTAGTCCAGGAATCAATACTATTCTTAGGCAGAGATAGCAACCAATCTTTAGCTCTTCCTCTTAATGAGAAAGGAAACAATTTTAATTTTATAATGTCACCATCTACATCTTTATATTTTTGCATTTCACACAATTCAACAAAATTATTGAGATGGGCAACGAGCATCATCAGAACTAACACCAGAAAATTGCTCTCGCATAACAAGATTTAGTAAAGCAGGTTTAATTTCAAAGAATTCCGTTGTAGTAGCAGGTGGAGCAATAGGTGTGCATAAGAAATCATTATTATTTGTGCTAGTGAAGTCACACAACTTAGTATTTTCAGGGGTAGCCATTTTAGCAGTAGTAAATAAAACAAACTAGATAAAGTAAATGCAAGTAAACTATTTTTTTTGTGTTTTTGATATAGCAAACGAGATAGTAAATAAAGTAAAACTAGCAACTAATTTTTTTGTGTTTTGATATAATGCAGCAAACAAAGTAGTAAATAAAAAAAGCAAGACAAAAACAAAGTAAAGAGGTTGGGAAGTGGAGACTCCCCTTGCAGCGTGTCTTGATCTCCCCGACAACGGCGCCGGAAAAAGAGCTTGATGGCGTGTAACTCACACGTTCGTTGGGAACCCCAAGAGGAAGGTATGATGCGCACAACAACAAGTTTTCCCTCGAAAGAAACCAAGGTTTATCGAACCAGGAGGAGCCAAGAAGCACGTTGAAGGTTGATGGCGGCGGGATGTAGTGCGACGCAACACCAGAGATTCCGGCGCCAACGTGGAACCTGCACAACACAACCAAAGTACTTTGCCCCAACGAAACAGTGAGGTTGTCAATCTCACCGGCTTGCTGTAACAAAGGATTAACCATATTGTGTGGAAGATGACTGTTTGCGAGAGAAAACGATAAAACAAGTATTGCGACAGATTTGTATTTCGGTATAAAAGAATGGACCGGGGTCCACAGTTCACTAGAGGTGTCTCTCCCATAAGATAAAAGCATGTTGGGTGAACAAATTACAGTCGGGCAATTGACAAATAGAGAGGGCATAACAATGCACATACATGTCATGATAAGTACGGTGAGATTTAATTGGGCATTACGACAAAGTACATAGACCGCCATCCAATCGCATCTATGCCTAAAAAGTCCACCTTCGGGTTATCATCCGAACCCCTTCCGGTATTAAGTTGCAAAGCAACAGACAATTGCATTAAGTATGGTGCGTAATGTAATCAACAACTACATCCTTAGACATAGCATCAATGTTTTATCCCTAGTGGCAACGACGACAACACAACCTTAGAACTTTACGTCACTTGTCCCGGTATCAATGCGGGCATGAACCCACTATCGAGCATAAATACTCCCTCTTGGAGTTAAGAGCAAAAACTTGGCCAGAGCCTCTACTAATAACGGAGAGCATGCAAGATCATAAACAACACATAGGTAATAACTTGATAATTAACATAACATGGTATTCTCTATCCATCGGATCCCGACAAACACAACATATAGCATTACGGATAGATGATCTTGATCATGTAAGGCAGCTCACAAGATCCAACAATGAAGCACAATGAGGAGAAGACAACCATCTAGCTACTGCTATGGACCCATAGTCCAGGGGTGAACTACTCACTCATCACTCCGGAGGCGACCATGGCGGTGAAGAGTCCTCCGGGAGATGAATCCCCTCTCCGGCAGGGTGCCGGAGGAGATCTCCGTAATCCCCCGAGATGGGATTGGCGGCGGCGGCGTCTCTGGAAGGTTTTCCGTATCGTGGTTCTTCATATCAGGGGTTTCGCGACGGAGGCTATAAGTAGGCGGAAGGGCATAGTCGGAGGGCTGACGAGGGGCCCACACCATAGGGCGGCGCGGGCCCCCCTCTGGCCGCGCGGCCCTATGGTGGCGGCGCCTCGTCGCCCCACTTCGTATCCCTTTCGGTCTTCGGAAGCTTCGTGGCAAAATAGGACCCCGGGCGTTGATTTCGTCCAATTCCGAGAATATTTCGTTACTAGGATTTCGAAACCAAAAACGACGTAAAACGACAAGACTGGCTCTTCGGCATCTTGTTAATAGGTTAGTTCCAGAAAATGCACGAATATGACATAAAGTGTGCATAAAACATGTAGGTATCATCAATAATATGGCATGGAACATAAGAAATTATCGATACGTCGGAGACGTATCAGGGACTTAAGGTTTCCCCAGCCTACCGCTTGTTCTTCGGGCGACAAGTGTCTACGGACATTGCCGTGGGGACTTAAGGCTTCCCCAGCCTACCGCTCGCCCCCGACAGATACAAGTGTCTACGGTAAAGCGCATCCGTTGATGAACAAGAGGTGGAAACACTTTTGGCTACTCCGTCCCACTCCGGATCTTATGGTTAACACGGGTATTACGGCACAAGAATCACTGGACGACATTTGTTGTTTAATCCTAGATGGATATAAACCCTTGCAATGGAACCTCCACCATATCAACACAATCCATGGTTCCATTGCCCACCACATAGTCATGTTCATAATTATGAAAATAGTGGTTTTGCTTTTTTATGCAATAGTGATAAACATAGTACTTTGCAAGTAATTTGGTAAAAATACTCAAACGACATGAGCAAGCGATGAACTTGCCTTTCTTGACTGCAAGATTATGCAGACAAGGTCTTTGATACGCAATAACTCCAGATTCTGAAATAGCATCATCGTCCGGTAAGGACGATGTTTAAAAGATTGCCAAGGATGCAATAATGCATAAGTATGAGATGCAATCGCTTTAAGCGTGACCTAACCCCGATGATTTAGGATTAATGAATTGAAATGATTTGTTTAGGGTGTGTTGCACTTTTAGAGTGGTTCACTAACAAGGTTCTTATTCAGGTGTGGTTACATGGTATCATGAACAATTGTTGCAACATATCATAACAATAGCATTAATAGCACACAACAATAACATTTGGTGTAATCCTAACATGTAATGAATAATGGTTGGTTTTAGTACTATATGTCATGGTTAATGATTAATTATCATATATTTCAAAAGAATAACTTTTGAAGAACATGTTCTTTAATAAAGAACAAGTATGATAATTAGGGTTGTGGGGTTCTAGGGTTTACTATATTTCTATTTGGTTTCTGGAGTAAGGGTTAGATGGATCTCAACAAAGTTAGATTCATTAATAACTAGGGCTTGTATGGTTTTAGTGAAGCATAAGTATCTTAAGCAATTAATGGTTGCTATCATGGTGATATATCTTAGTGGTAATAGATAGCTAGGGTTGATAGGTCCTGTTAGGCAAGGTTGATGACTACTTCCTATTTACTTCAAAAGAATAACTTTTGAAGAACATACTTCTTAAATAATAAGAAGTATAACAATTACGGTTGAGGTTGTCTTGTTTTAGCTATTGGATCTCTAAGTAGAGAATGGTAGGTTCCTAAATAGGATGATTTATAATTATCTAATACTAGTAGGGTTGAGTGGAACATGGTATGTAATACAAAATAGCAAGTATAGTTTCTATTAGGGTTCATCAAAATGGTGTGATGGTGTATAGGTATAAGTAAGGTTGATCATTTTGATGATAGGAACTAAGGTTTAGAGTTAGGTGTTCCTATTTGATCAACTAGGTTTGATAAGATGAACACATGGGATATCCATCTTATGAGTGATAGGTCTTCTAAATTTTATGTGGTAATGACTAGTATCTAGGTCCTATATGGTTCTATTATTACAATTGAAGTAACCTGATCTCATGCTAGCTTGGAGTTTAGGTTTGGAAATAATTTGGAGTTCATATGAAGTAGTGGAGCTAGGGTTCCTATTTGGATTAGGGTTTTAGGAACCACATGAAATGATAAGGTTGTAATGCCATTCACTATGGAATTAGGGTTTGCTATTTACCATATAGTCTTATGGTTAATAACTTCAATTTTAGGTTGAAGTTATTAGTAACTTGTAAATAAAATATTATTGAATTTAGCATTTTATTCTTTTAAACAATTAATAATTAGGGTAATTATTAATCAGGGTTTAATTCTCTCTAATAATGATTTAACAAATTAACAAATAAAGAAAATTAGTTTTAAAGTTTTCTTTTTTTAGTTACGGGTTTTAATTTAATTTGGAAAGTTTTCCTAATTATTGAATTTTAATTGAATTTAGAATTAATAAATAGGGCTTAAATAACAAGTATTAAATAATTGATTTTTTTACTAAAAATAAAAATTTCATATTATATTTTTATTAGATAGAGTTTTCTTTTCTAAGAATTTTAATATTTTATTTTAATTTTTCTGAGTTAATATGAATTTTCTAAATTTCATGTAAGGTTGCAGCAATTTAATGGATTTAAATTTGAAACTAGAAATGCTAACTACACCCGGACTAGTCTGCACCAAGTGGCTGACTGGTGGGCCTTAGGCCATGTCATATGCCACAGGGGCGTGGACTGTGGTCAAAATTGCCAGCGGGGCAATTAGCACGGTGGCCGGCGGTCTGTGATGATGATCGCTGGAGTTAAGCTCACCCCGCGGGCCAACTATTCACTCCACAAGACTCAGCACGTCGCGGTGATTCTAACAGTACCAGCGCCGCCTGCTAATGACCACCGGAGCATGGCCGGCGATGATGTGCTGCGGCGGCGGAAAGGGAACGACGACGAGGCGGCACCACAGGGCATAATCGAGCAGGCCAGGGACACTGCGAGATGTAGGAGCTCACCAGGAGTCGGTAGAGCTGGACGGCGAGGTCTGGGAAGGTCCAGGTCGCCGGAATCGACCATCACCATCGTCGGATAGGAGGAGCTCACTGTGAGTGATTTCGACCTCGGAAGCTCGATTCCTTGATCAGGATGACCAAGTCGAGGGTGTATATGACGATGGCATCCACGTCGAGTCGCGGGGAAGCTCCAATCACCGGCGAGAAGAGTTGGCCAGAGAAGCTAGGGTTTCGTTTTTTCCGAGTATGAGGAAGAGGAACGGGGAAATTTAGGGTTAGGGTTCTTGGCGGCGGCGCGGCGATCCTTATAGACATTCGGGGGCGGCGGCACACATCTTGGCGTGGCCGGTGGCCGTGGTGCTGCCACCGAGCAGCTTGCTCGATCAAGAGGTGGAAGACGATCCCCTCCCTCGTGAAATATCTGGCGAAGGGTTAAGTTGGGTTGGGCCATTGATGGACTGCTTTGGTGGGCCGGATTGTGGGCTGGTGCTGGGTTGTGCTAGTGGTTTTGGCAGCTCGGCTGCGTCGGCTGGTAAGCCAGGTAAGCTCATTCTTATTTTATTTTCTGTTTTGTATTTTCTATTTAAATCTGATTTGAATTTCCATACTGTTTTTCAGGTTTTTTAAATGTCTGGATCCTTTTGGGGTTTATAAAGATATTAGTATAATTAATATAAGATCTTAAAAATATTTTATATATGTAATGGCACCCTTGTTTATTAAATGTTATTAGAGTTTAGAAATGGGCATCTATATAGTCATGTTATCCAATATCAATTTAGAGTGGTTCAAACTATTTTTCAAAAGGATCTTCTAAGTATTAAGTTTTTATTTTTTAATATCTTGCAAGAAACAATTTACAAGGCATAACTTATTATTTAATTTCTTAATTAAGAAGGTGTTCTAGTGGTATGATTTCATGTGCCTAAATATTTTTAAGGACTTGGTTTCTTATTTGAGAATTTGTCACTTGTATATTATTTTATGTGAGCACTTATTTGTTAGAGTCTTATAATTATTATTATTATCCTATTTCAATGTTATCACTATTCTTATCTTTGAAAATATCTAGAGTAGATATTATTTCCAGAATGGTTTGGTCTTATTTACAAGGTTAAGTGGTTGATCACCACTATGGGTTAATTATAAGATGTATCACAGGGTTTTCCTCAGGTTTAATAATTGAAGTATAAGATTTTATTACTATGCCATACTAGGGTTCTAATGATATTCACCTAATGGCAATTGGTTTGAATTTCAATTATGGCCTAGGTTCATATTATGATCACCATAGTGATACATAAATTAGGGTTGAGATATACTCCTAATTTGTAGAGTTGGGATGTCATCATATTGCATGAGCTAGGGTTTAATCTCCCCTAACCATGCTAAGGTGGTTACTTGCTTAATATTTCATGTGCTTCTCTATTTACTAAGGATTTGGGAATTGGTTTTATCTTCTACCAATTAACTTCTATTAGTATTCTCAATTAATCATTAAAGTAACTACAGTGGTTATAGTTCTTTTTATAGTTAACTTTGGTCATATGGATGGATGGTTTCTCACCATATAAAGTATAGGGTTTGACACCAAGGTTTTCTATTGTTCTTTATTTGAGGAGTAAGTGGAATATAGATCTGGTAGGAGTCTACTTATGATCACCAAGTGATTCACAATTATAGGTTGGGATATAAGCCTATGGTTCTCCCTATGATTTCATGTGGTGGATAACATCTACTAATCCTATTAGGATTTAAATTATTCTCACATATCTCCAAAGCATGATCATATATTATATATGATCATCTTGTTCTTAATATCTTAACCTCAAGTTCTTTAGGGTTTATGATCATTACACAATTTATAATGATCAAGGTTTGGCTTCCTAAGTTCTCTCAAGAGTTAGGTTTCTCACTCCCAAGGTTAAGTATTGTCTTGATCAATTAAAGTATAGTACATCTAATTTACCTTCTTGAATGGGACTACTATGATTTTTTCTATAGTTTATATCCCACGAGAATACCTGAGATATTCTGTTAGGGTTCTAATTAAACAATGATGATATGGTCATCTGGTATATGGATAATTATCTCCCTCACATTCAAGTGTTGCCTCAACTACTTGAGTGTAACACCATAGCTTGGGCTCTCTTATAAAGGAATGGTTATTCTAGGGTTTATGGTGTACTCACAATATCTCAATAGGTATTAAGTCTAAAACTCCACTTGACTATCTTTGTTGAATTAATCTCCTCTTTACTTTATCAATTCATGGATATGATATTATTCCATGTGATATTAGGTTATCTCACCATTCCAAGGAAAATGGTTTACAACCTAATGCTTTAGTTCAATGGTTGTCCTTTATTCATAAATAAGTAGAGCTAGGATTAGTATGAATGGTCTCTCTCATTTGGGAAGGACTTGAATAATACTCTAGGGTTCCTCCTGAAGATGATGTTGTGATCCTATGGATGTTTATATCCAATGTTTGCCTCAAGGTTGTCATTGCTTCCCTAAAGAAAATAGGACTCTCACCTCTCTAGGTTTGATGCATAATAATTTGGAATAGAGAAGAATATATACTTCTTGAGTTGATCTCCTTGTCTTGTTTCCAAGAATGAAGTATAATGAATACCATGAGGTTCATGGTAGGATCAAGATTTAGTTTAATACATGGAGAATATAAGTCATGATTGGTTTCTCCATTTTATTGTTACTTGATTTACAATTGAATTGGTGTTCATATGTTATGACAAGGATTACCATGTTGTGATCTTTTATAAGATCAAGCAATTGATCATTGAGTAAAGTGTTGTTGTGTTGATTATTAGTTCCATTTGATCTAACCCCTTAGATCAAATTATCTCTACCCAAAACAAGGTTTTAGCAAAGTCACTTTGAGGTTTATAGCACTTGACTTGATGAGCTAGTTCAATTCCACCAAGGTCAAGTGAAACTTCAGTTACTGTGACTGTTTTACTTTTAGGCGCGAAAATTCCCCGGATTTTCTATGCATGAATGCAATGCACACATCAGTTTCCTCTATTTTTGTAACCCCAATACCTGGGATATTACATTGACCAAGATCCAAATGGGCATAAAAATGTACGTATATACCCTAACCCTAAACTCTATCTTACGAAGTCAAGCATGAAGAGAAGTGGTTTTTGGGTTTCAAACATGGAAATTTCAAAAACCTCCCAAAAGCTTCATTTTAGAGTGACTAAGAAGGATCCAGGCCGGGCTTACCTTTTATTTTCATGTTTTAAACTTGTTTAAATCTTGGTTAAACCTAGGATTTGACCAAGATCAAATGGGCATAAAAATTAAGAAAAAATCAAAACATGAAAACCAAAGCATATAGTATTCTTATGTAATATAGTAAGCATTCAAGTTGATAAACAAGGTCTAAACATATTCAAACCATACAAATCATGTATCTACCCCTAACCCTAATAAACTCTATATATCTTACGAAGTCAATCATGAAGAGAAGTGGTTTTGGGTTTCAAACATGGAAATTTCAAAAACCTCCTAAAAGCTTCATTTTAGAGTGACTAAGAAGGATGCATTCTTACCTTTTCATTTTCATGTTTTAAACTTGTTTAATTAAATTTTGGTTAAACCTATGATTTGACCAAGATCAAATGGGCATATATAAAAATTCAGTTAAAATGGAAAAAATGAAAACCAAAGCACATAGTATTCTTATGTCATATAGTAAGCATTCAAGTTGATAAACAAGGTCTAAACATTTTCAAACCAGACAAGCATGTATCTACCCCAAACCTAAACTCTATCTTATGAAGTCGATCAAGCATGAAGAGAAGTGGTTTTGGGTTTCAAACATGGAAATTTCAAAAACCTCCCAAAACCTAAACCCCTAACCCTAAACTTTTCATTTTCATGTTTAAACTTGTTTAAATCTTGGTCAAACCTAGGATTTGACCAAGACTCAAATGGGCATAAAAAATCAAAAAAATC
>NW_025901107.1:0-18434 GCF_022539505.1 Lolium rigidum | reverse complement strand
CATGATGAGATTTAAGACTGGAGAAGAACGGGATTTAGGAAAAAAGATGGATTCGAGCCAGAGCATCCGGAGACTGTAACCTTCAATGTGTGAGGGGAGGCTCTTGAAAGGGAAGCAAATCTATCATGATTTCCTGCTCGAGTAAATCTCAATCGTTGCGTACAAAAAGTACTGGGTCGTTATCCTCCAATCCCAGCAGATAAATATGGTCTTGGGCCGCGCATAGACGTGCATAGGTTGGACACTACATGACACATTTTTAAAATCAATCGTACATGACATGAATTGTGTGAAGCATCGTGGTTGTAAAAAAATAGGTAAAGCCTCGTGCCAACTATATCACGGTTTCACGAATCTGTCGTGTCCACAATTAAACAAACGTGTCTACGTAACTACTTATGTGACATTATAAACCGCGACTTTCTCGATTAATCATAACCGTTAATTTTAGATCTAATTGTCTTAATTATTCTAATGATGTGGATTAATGTGGTGTCTCGTATGGTGCCTCCAATTAGTAAATATAAGATAGGAGGCAAAGTATCATCAAAGTAAATATTCTCCTCAATGCTTGGGGGACTAAAAATATCATGCAAACCAGCTTCCCCAAGCTTAGAACTTTCTATATTATTATCAACAATGGTGTTCAAAGCGTTCATACTAATATTACTACCAGCATGCAAATAAGATTCCATAGGTTTTTTAATTTTCGCATCAAACAATCCATGTTTTAAATCAGGAAATAGAGTAAGAAGCTCATTCTTGTCCATTATGCCAAACTAGTGTAAACAAGAAACAAAAAGATGCAATTGCAGGATCTAAAGGAAATAGCTTCGAGTACTTACGGCGCCGGAAAATAGCTTAGTAGCCGAGATCCGGAGTGTGACTACCTTTTACCTTTCCTCCCCGGCAACGGCGCCAGAAAATAGCTTGATGTCTACGCCCCCTCCTTTTCTCGTAGACAGTGTTGGGCCTCCAAGAGCAGAGGTTTGTAGAACAGCAGCAAGTTTTCCCTTAAGTGGATCACCCAAGGTTTATCGAACTCAGGGAGGAAGAGGTCAAAGATATCCCTCTCATGCACCCCTGCAACCACAAAGCAAGAAGTCTCTTGTGTCCCCAACACACCAAATAGGTGCACTAGTTCGGCGAAGAGATAGTGAAATACAGGTGGTATGAATAAGTATGAGCAGTAGCAACGGTGCCAGAAAATAGCTTGCTGGCGTGTAGTTGATGGTGGTAGTATTGCAGCAGTAGTAACGCAGTAAAACAGTAAACAAGCAGCGATAGCAGTATTTAGGAACAAGGCCTAGGGATCATACTTTCACTAGTGGACACTCTCAACATTGATCGCATAATAAATAACTCTTTCTCATATGTGCTACATACACTCTTTTGTTGGAGGATGAACACATTGCGTAGGATTACACGAACCCTCAATGCCGGAGTTAACAAGCTCCACAATAATGTTCATATTTAAATAACCTTAGAGCATAATAGATCATTGCAAAATAAACCAAGAACTAACATAGTGCACACACTGCCCACATTACACTATGAAGGAGGAATAGATCACATCAATACTATCATAATGATAATTAACTCCACAATCTACAAGAGATCATGATCATAGCCTACGACAAGAACCACACGGTGCACACACTAGTCACCTTTACACCATGCAGGAGGAATAGACTACTTTAATAACATCACATGAGTAGCACACAACTAGTAGCGATACAAAGCTCATATGAATCTCAATCATGTAAAGCAGCTCATGAGATCATTGTATTGAAGTACATAGGAGAGAGATTAACCACATAGCTACCGGTACAGCCCCGAGCCTCGATGGAGAACTACTCCCTCCTCATGGGAGACAAGCAGCGGTGATGAAGATGGCGGTGGTGTTGATGGAGAAGCCTTCCGGGGGCACTTCCCCGTCCCGGCGGCGTGCCGGAACAGAGACTCCTGTCCCCCAGATCTTGGCTTCGCGATGGCGGCGGCTCTGGAAGGTTTCTGTGGGTTTCGTCGAACGTCTCAGGGTTTTCGCGACGGAGGCTTTAAATAGGCGAAGAGGCGGCGCAGGAGGGCTGAAGGGGCGACGACACTATAGGGCGGCGCGGCCAGGGCCTGGGCCGCGCCGGCCTATGGTCTGGGGGCCCAGTGCCCCCCCTCTGGTCCTTCTCGTGTGTTCTGGATGCTTCCGGTGAAAATAGGAACCTGGGCGTTGATTTCGTCCGATTCCGAGAATATTTCGTTACTAGGATTTCGAAACCAAAAACAGCAGAAAACAGGAACTGGCACTTCGGCATCTTGTTAATAGGTTAGTTCCAGAAAATGCACGAATATGACATAAAGTATGCATAAAACATGTAGATATCATCAATAATGTGGCATGGAACATAAGAAATTATCGATACGTCGGAGACGTATCAGGCACCCCACACGTAAGTGACAGACCCGTTGGTGTAAAAACTCGGTTGATTATTATAGTGCATTAGAACAAAGTTTCCTATGGATTCAAGGGTAGGAAATCCAAGTTAACTCATTTACATGACATTATTTTTTCCATGAAGCAGAGTTAACACACCTATCAATTGGTACATTTTGGAGTGACTAAGAAGGAACCAGGCTTACTTATTCGTTTTCACGTGTAAAACTTGTCTAAATCTTTGTCAATTCAAATTGGCAGAAAATTCAAAAAAAAAATTCAAAAACCAAAGCACATAATCTTGTATGCCATATAGTAAGCATTAAAGTTGATAAACAATGTCTAGACATATTCAAACCATACAAATCATGTATCTACCCCCTAACCCCTAAACTATGTCTTATATGAAGTCAAGCATGAAGAGAAGTGGTTTTGGGTTTCAAACATGGAAATTTCAAAAACCTCCCAAAAACTTTATTTTAGAGTGACTAAGAAGTATACATGCTTCCTTTTTCATTTTGATGTTTAAACTTGTTTAAATCTTGGTCAAACCTAGGATTTGACCAAGATACAAATGGGCACAAAAAATAAAATAAAAAAAGAAAAACAAAAGCACATAGTCTTCTTTTGTTATGTCGTAAGCATTCAAGTTGATAAACAAGGTCTAGATATATCCAAACCAGACAAATCATGTATCGATCTACCCCCTGTCGATCTTATGAAGTCTAACATGAAGAAAGATCGTTTTGGGTTTCAAACATGGAAATTTCAAGAACATCCCAAAAGCTTCATTTTAGAGCGACTAAGAAGGATATAGGCTTCCCTTTTCATTTTCATGTTCTATACTTGTTTAAATCTTGGTCAAACCTAGGATTTGACCAAGATTCAAATGTGCATCAAAATTCAAAAAAAATAAGAAAAATGAAAAACCAAAGCGCACATAGTCTTCTTATGTCATATATATAGTAAGCATTAAAGTTGGTAATTAAACAAGGTCTAGACATATTCAAACTAGACAAATCATGTATCTACCCCTAACCCCTAAACTCTGTCTTATGAAGTCAAGCATGAAGAGAAGTGGTTTTGGGTTTCAAACATGGAAATTTCAAAAACCTCCCAAAAACTTCATTTTAGGGTGACTAAGAAGGATATAGGCTTCCCTTTTCATTTTCATGTTCTATACTTGTTTAAATCTTGGTCAAACCTAGGATTTGACCAAGATTCAAATGTGCATCAAAATTCCAAAAAAATTAGAAAAATGAAAAACCAGAGCACATAGTTTTCTTATGTCATATAGTAAGCATTCAAGTTGATAAACAAGGTCTAGACATATTCAAACCAGACAAATCATGTATCTACCCCCTATCGACCCTAAACTTCGTCTTATGAAGTCAAGCATGAAGAGAAGTGGTTTTTGGTTTCAAACATGGAAATTTCAAAAACCTCCCAAAAGCTTCATTTTAGAGTGACTAAGAAGGATCCAGCCTTACCTTTTCATTTTCATGTTTTAAACTTGTTTAAATCTTGGTCAAACCTAGGATTTGACCAAGATTCAAATGTGCATCAAAATTCAAAAAAAAAAAAATTAAAAACCAAAGCACATAGTCTTCTTATGTCATATAGTAAATATTCAAGTTCATAAACAAGATCTAGACATATTCAAACCAGACAAATCATGTACCCCCTAACCCTAAACTCTGTCTTAATTGTATATGAAGTCAAGCATGAAGCAGAGAAGTGTCGTTTTGAGTTTCAAACATGGAAATTTCAAAAACCTCCCAAAAGCTTCATTTTAATTAGACTGACTGGTTAATTAAGAAGGATCCATGATTAATTACCTTTTCATTGTCATGTTTAAACTTATTGAAATCTTGGTCAAACCTAGGATTTGACCAAGATTCAAATGGGCATAAAAATTTAGAAAAAATCGAAAGAATGAAAAACCAAAGAACATAGCCTTCTCATGTCATATAGTAATTATTCAAATTGATAAACATGGTCTAGACATATTCAAACCAGAAAAGTCATGTATCTACCCCTAACCCTAAACTCTGTCTTATGAAGTCAAGCATGAACATAAGTGGTTTTGGGTTTCAAACATGGTAATTTCAAGAACCTCCCAAAAGCTACATTTTAGAGTCTCTAAGAGAAGGATCCAGACTTACCTTTTCATTTTCACATGTTAAACTTGTTTAAATCTTGCTCAAACCTAGGATTTACCAAGATTCAAATGGGCATAGAAATCAAAAAATGAAATACCAATGCACATAGTCCTCTTATGTCATATAGTAAGCATTCAAGTTGATAAACAAGGTCTAGACATATTCAAACCAGACAAATAATGTATCTACCCCCTATCGACCCTAAACTTTGTCTTATGAAGTCAAGCATGAAGATAAGTGGTTTTGGGTTTGTAACACCCC
Organism: Lolium rigidum; assembly: GCF_022539505.1. Classification (NCBI taxonomy): domain Eukaryota; kingdom Viridiplantae; phylum Streptophyta; class Magnoliopsida; order Poales; family Poaceae; genus Lolium; species Lolium rigidum. Next base: position 13,583 of record NW_025901107.1, on the reverse strand, counting down.
GACTTTTGCAACCTTGTTTAATTGTCCTGAGTGCAAAAATCAGGGGGAACAAAAACTTTTTAAGTTTTGCTTGTGTGGACGTGTTTTTGATTGAAATGTTTGTTTGACTTTGTTGATGAGTGATGTTGTTGTAGAGTCCTAAGTAAAGTATCTCAACCCACATCTTCAAGTCTCACGATAAACCCTTAAGCTATGGCCACTCTTGTATTACCTTAACACCCTCTCTTCAAAAGTATTTATACCCTTTTGTTAAAACACAAAACCCCTTTGCTTTGTCTTATGACTCAAAATTTTATTTCTTATGATCTTGCCAAAAATCTTTCCTTTTAAGTTTCTATGATCACCTCAGATCGGAATATCACAAAAAGGGTTTTCTAAAATTATTTTTGACACAAAGAATTTTCCAAATGGATTAATCTTACTTTGTGTGACTTTAAATTTTTTTTAAAAAAAACATTTTTATGCAGTTTTGGTTTCCTAAAAAAGATTATGGAATGATCTATATTTAATTCTACTTTAATATGGGATATTCTACTCATTCTAAAACTCTCTCTATTTTTGAAGCTTTTCAAAATAAGATTTCTTATCTAGTTTAAAAATCTAATAAAGGCCATTGGCAACAGAGCTAAATTTAAGGACTAATTGATCTGTGATCAATTACCCATGGCATTGTCCTAGCCACTAATACATCTCACTGATCTATCATTTAATATCATCACTCCATCTATGCTTACTCTTGGTAGGTGATCATTTGTCCAGCAAATAAATAATATCCATTTCATCCCCATCTCACCCTGATAGTTGTTTTGCATCCTTGAAACAAATCCTACCTCTGAAGTTAAACCATAATCTTATGTCAATGCCAATTTTCAAAGCTTGGGCTTTACCTCCGATTTGAGCTAATCATTTAAAACCCTAAACCTCTCTATCTTAGCTATCAAAATATTTCTAGTCCTTGCCATACTTTTTCCAAAACCTTTCCTCTAATAAAAATAGGAAAAGTTGTTAATATGTTGTATCACACCATTTTCCATTCAAAAATAATTTCAGAAAATTATTTTCTTTATCTTATTTCCTATTTACCAAAATGCATGTTAATGGTGTATATGTCATTTCTTGCTCGTTTTTTTTTTATCAAAAAGTAATAAGAAAAACCTACTATGCATTTTCTTGCGAGTAGAGTATATTTCAACTCAAAATATTATCTTGCTCTTTTCTAAATCTTCAAAATTTAGTTCCCTCCATTTTTCCATTCAAAACTAGCCTTAGACATAAAAAGTGACCCGAACAAATATTAATTAGGTTCAAAATAGGGTAGCAACACTTGGACAGCAAATAAACCGCTCTGATCTACCTATCATCATCACCCCATCTATCTAGACGTGGCCTAAGTAAATGATCATTAGATCATTCACTTGATTAACCTACCTTTCCATCTCTTTTCTCTTAACCTTTTCAAATAAAATTTTCCTTATCAACCTGGGCTAGACCATCATCGTAACACCTCCACATTGCCCATTTGAGCAACGCCCTAGTCCATTTCAGCATGGCATTGGAGGTATCCGGCCATGCCATGTTTTGCCTAGGTAACCATACTCCTTTCCCTCTCTCCCACTCTATTTTCGTTGGATCACCACCACCCCACCAAACCAACACACTAACCAGACCAGCCAGGCCATTTTGGCAGTTCCTCTTGTATTTTTGTGTTTAGCAAGGAGGAAGGCCGGCCATGCCAAGAGAATGGCATGATCGGGTGGAACCTCTCACCCTCTCCTTTTCCCTCTCCACCTATGGGTACCCTGGACCCTGCTCGCCTGCCTGAACAACCTGCACCCCACCCTGTCCACGCTCAGGGAGCCGCTTCCCTGCACACCACCGCACGCACGCTACCTCGCCTTGCCGCTAACATTTCCTCGAGCAGGTGACGGACAGACACGACCGCACCTTGCACGCTGATTCCCTCACACCACAGACACTCGCCTCGTTCCAAAACCGTCGCCTAGGACAGGAGGCACAGCAGCGCCACCCCTCCCTGCCAATCCCGAGCTGCCGCTCATCTCTCTCTCCTGGTGGGCACCCATTTGATGGTCCGCAGTGAAACGACCTCTCCTTCTCGAGTGGTCGCGCCAGCAGCTTCCTCTGACTTGTCTCTCAACTTCTTACACGGTCCCGAGGCCATAACCGGACCAGAGTGTCTCCCATGTGCTCGCCAAGATCGTGGTCACCACAACAGTGGACGCCATTGCGTTCCCAGTCATAAGTTAAACCAGATATCACGCCAAGCTACCAAACTCAAAGGCATCCTGTATTACTCACGACAATAACACCTGTTACTGCAGTCAATTCCTCTTAGCCGAGAAATTCATATCAAACACTTAAGCCTCCAGCAGAACATCGTCCTGTCCCGATCATCCCAGTAGGCGCCTCCCTTCTCCGTCGGTCTCACGCTACCCCTCACAACACACCATGCACGAGGCCGCCGCCTTTCTGCCCAATCGGACTCTCTCAAAACTCGCCAACGACCCCGTACTCCCCGTCCACCGTGCACCGTCGCCCGGCAAATAAAACCCGACCCCGCTGTTTCCCATGGCCGAGCCTCATCACAATCCCCTCACTCCCTCTCTTCACCTATCCTCACTCCATAACCATCTACTTGGCCACCGAAAGAGCTCCTGCTGCTCTCTTTCTTCTGCTCTACGGAGGAGACGAGACGCAGTTCGTCCGTGAGCAGCACGCCGTGGACGACGCTGCTGCCCCTCTCTCTTCTCTCTGTCTCTCTATCTCTCCGTTTTTCTCACTCTCGCTCACATCTAATCCCGCCCCACCTTTTCCCCAGGAACCTTCCGGGACGGCCGCCATCGTCAAGTTCGTCTACGGCGTCGCCGACCTCGCGGCGGACCGTGTCGTCGCCTGGGAGCTTTTCCGCTTGTTCAAGCCATACCCCTGCACAGCCCGCGTCTCCCCTGCATCTCCTCACACTCCCACCTCTGCGCCCATTCGTCGTCGCTGACGGAGCTCGCACCCGGCCGGCCTCGACTTCGCCCGCGTCGACGCCCTGGAGCCGCTCGGGCCCGACCAAGGCGTCATGGCAAGCCTCCGCTCGACCACGCTGTCATCGCGCCCTTCTGCTATCGCCCCTGAGACCCCCGGTGAGCTCCTCTTCTCCCGCTTGCTCCGCTCCGTCGCAGAGACGCGGCCGCGCCGCCGTTTTTCCGTACCTTCGGCGCTCGTTGCGAGCGCCCGTGGCCGTCGCATGGATGCATGCAGGCGGGCCCCGTCCAAGCCATGATGGGCCGCACGCCTGCCAATCGTCGCCCGTGCGCACGTAGAGAGCTGGGCCGGATCTGGCCCGAGCCAGGGTTTCGGCCTAGTTCTCTTTTTTCCTTTTTCTCTCTCAGCAAATATTACCATGTGAGATGCAGCTTAGGTTTTAATCGTTTAAAAATTCATATTAGCTTCAAATTGAGTGATTCAAATTTCTAAATGCTCTTAAACAAATTCCTAACCAACCAGTATTGTATTCATGTGTTTTTATATTTTACTTTTGTGCTGATAATTGCTCTACTGAAATGTTGCTGTTAGAGTATTTTAATTATTGTGTGAGCTTGGTGAACTATTTTTGTGTGAAACCAATTTTGTTGTGCAGTATAAGTCAATACCTATATTTTGGAAGAGGTCTCACATGCAGGAGTTTCCTGTATGTTTCATGGTTAATAGATTCAGATCTGTCCAATAGGTCTTTGTGTGATTTTGATTTTGAAAAATAAAACTGGTTTTGAAACAAACCCAAATCCCAGTGCTAGGTATCATCTTAGGCTACTAGTGTGACAAAGTAAATATTTTTCAGTGTTGTAGTTTAATTCTAAGGAATTTATTACTGAAACAGTGCGTCTTTTCAGTATTTGATTTTTGTAAATTATTTTACAAATCAGAAAAATACCAAACCAGTGAGGTTAGCTCACCTTTAGCATTATATATCAGGGGTATGCTTGGTGTTGGTTGGTGATGCTCTGATACTGATGTACCTAGCTTTTGATTGGCTCTAGTTTCCGTCTTATTTAAATTTTCTAAATTAATTAATACTTTATTTGCATGTGATTCTTGTGGAAGTGTGTTCTAAATGTTGTTAGCTTTCAGTAGGTATGCTGCATGCTATCTTGTGACTTACAGAAAGATTTAGGCCATTTAAATGGTTCCTAAGTCATTTCTGGTTTTATAAAAATTATATCTATTGTTTTTAAAACCCAAATTTAGTGAATCCAATTTCTGTAGCTTTATAAAATCAAGTTTTACTCTCTGTGATTTTACCAAATTTTTATGTGCATTTTTATAAAGTGGTTTGTTAGTGTGGTGTTATTGCTTATTTTACCCATAGGGAAATTACGTTGTTTTCGTTTAAAAAGTTTTGTAATGAACTTTGGCACCAAACCCTTTTTGGTGGTTTCCAAGATTCATTACCTGCCATTATTCGTGCAGATTATATCTTGGTGTGAGGTAGAGCCTTTTTATGCTAATAGCTGTTTTGTTAAGGTCTTTCCTAGTGACGATAAAAATAGTCCTTTTATAAATAAAATCTTGCCATAGGTGCTATTTGATTGATTTGTTTAGGGCCTCTGATTGATTGGTTTGCTACTATATTGAGTGTGTGGTTGCTGCTATGGCTATGTGTTGATTGTTCGCCTTTTATTTTGCGACGTTAGAATGCGAACACTATCGGAGAGGAAGGAGCAGATATTGGTGAGGATTTCAAAGAGGAAGGAAGAGCAGAGGACCGTGAAGAAGAAGTCCAGGGACAAATAGCCAACCAAGGCAAGCCATCTCTTGATGCATCTCTGATCCTACATATACCTTGTTCTTACATTATTCCAGGTTTTGCAAAGTGCATGTTTTTCATTTATTATTGTCGGTGGTTAGCGCCACCGGAGTTTTAATTAATCCACCCTTAGGGTGCAGACCTCATTGGAACCTACTGATCCCCATCTTAATAGTGATATGGTGCTTATCAACTTATCATCCTTGTCGCCGATTTTCAAGAAAAGGTGGACTATAGGTTGGGAGCCCTTGTGAAAAAGTTTTTGGAAAATGTTTTCCTAGAAAGATGTTTTTCGAAAACCTTGGAATGGGGTAGCCCTGCCCAAGTGGGAGTTTGAAAATGAAGAGCTGATTTGCAAAAGTGAGTTTTGCTGGAATAAAGTGGAGATAAAAAGGTTTTCGAAAACTTCGGTGCTTTGGGTACTTAACCTGACCAATTAGACAGTGCAACCATATTACCCCAAAGTGGGCACGGGGCGTAGTGTAGTAGTTTGTCTCGCCTTAGACTGAGTCCTGCAAGTGTAGTGGCAGTCCGACCATGGACGCTTCGACCGGGGTTCTTCCCATGAGAAGGGACGCAACCCATTTGTCTGTTCAGGTACGCGGGGTACAACTTATGAGCTCCCATTGAAAGATTCCTAGTGGTTGAACGGCATTCCGGAGGGTCGGGCGTGTCGGGGACTTTGCAACTCCTGGGTAAACGGCATCCCGGACTCTGGTGTTGGGAGGTACATCTCATTCGGCATGTCTTAGGCTAAGGCGAGCAAGTGAAAAACTGCGATCGGTTATCCGAGCCTCGCGTTTTGACGCTTGGTGAACCAGGGATGATCCCGGCGGATTTATCGGATCTTATGGTGAAAGTGTACAACCTCTGCAGAGTGAAAACTATTCGAATAGCCGCGTCCGCGGTCATGGACGGTTGGGAAGGCATGATACCTACGCTGAAGAGTTTTGTTTTACAAATGTTTTCAAATAAAAGGTTTTGGAAAGGTACCGGGAAGGTACGGGAAAATGCCAGTGGGACTGGAGGAAATGTACCTGAGAGGTACGGTGGAAAGTTGGTAAAGTTGTTTTGGCCATATGAGATGGCCGGAAAGGAAAATGGGTCACCCTTACCTATTAGTCTTCAAATAAACTTGTTTTCAAAAAGGTTTTCAACAAAGGTATATAGATGTCATACTCTCGAGAGGAACCACCTCTCGCTCCTTGTCGCCCTAGTTTAGTGCCAGTTCCTTGCTGCTGCCATATTGCATATCCTTTATTTCTCTCTAAGGTGGTTTGCGAGTACATTCAAACGTACTCATTGGCATTGTTGTCCTGGCTATTTACTTGGCCAGACTTGATGGAGTTCGACAGATGAAGAAGAAGTTGACGACGTCTATGCGAGCTAGGAACGTCTTCCCAGTCAGTTGCCTGTAGGGTTATGGCATGACTTGGGCCTTGAGAACGCTCTCGTCTGAAGTATTTCCGCTGTGGTTGATGATCTCCTGCAATTATGGCTCCTGTGTAAGTATTGGTCATGTGACCTGTTGTAATCTTTTTATTCGGTACTGTAATGGATGATGTATTTGATACCAGTTCGGTTATGCCTTCACGACACACTGATCATGGGATCGTGAATGTGTATGCATAACGGGTGTTTCGGACAGCTAGTCCGGGGCCCCACAGAGCTGGTATCAGAGCCATCCTGACTGTAGGAGACCCTAGTTAGCATTGACGTTAGTTATGTAGGAAACAAGTACTTTGGAAAAATTATTTACAAAACAAATGCTTTATTTAGTTGACGGAAGAATAGCGTCTAATTTTCTTATCCCTTCAAAACTTCTCATTCTTACCTCGCTCTCTGATTTCGAAAGATTGCGAAAATTTCTAATTCTACTATCTCATCCCCTTCCAAATCAACATATTGGACGATGACCTCAACTTAGACCTAGAGACTCGAAGTCGAAGATGGATCAACACTTCAGGAAGTCTCAAGAATCTCCAACTGCAGACATTCAAGATTTGGATCCCGACTTAGCAGTACGTGTATAGGGATACTAATATCATGTCTTTGGTTGTCACCAAAGTCTGTCAAGGAGCTGACCTTGTTCCTCCGTGGACTTGCACTTTTGCAGTCGTCAAGGATCAAGTCCTCAGTTCTTGACTAGAAATTTTAGGCCCGTCACAAGAAGCTGTCATCCATGGAGCTCTTCAGCAATTTCTCCTCCGAATTGAGACCAGAAGATCCTACGCAGCTTTCGCCCCGACTCAACATCGACGGCTCAACATCAGGTCTACTTCACCACCAACTGCAACAAGAATCAATCTTGAAGTCAATATCAGCAAACTGAAGACGTCTGCATCTCTGACCAACCCAAGCCTATAGGATGGATAGGACAAACTCAATTGCTTTGATTGAGCTACCCCCTCGTATCAGGCATCCCTGGGTACTTAAAGTACCTCGATTGGTTTTCATGATTTGCTTGTGGTTCTGAATTTGCTGCTTGAGTGCTTGTGATTGCTTGTTGTGTGTATGTTTGGAAACCCCTCCCGCTAATATGGTTTTCTTCGCATTCGCTCGAATTTCTGGGAGAAATACTAACTGTTACTAGATCGAACCTTGTTTTCCTGGAGTCCCCAACTTAGTGCGCCATTCAACCGAAGACACCCTGCGACGCTAAGGAAGCAAAAGCCGGTGCCTTCAAGATCGACTGCAACCCCAGGAGAAGATGAATCCATTCTAATTTTTTCTTACCGTAGAGCATAATCCCGCTAACCTTGAGGTTATCTTCTTAAAACCTCAGCCTGACTCACCTTCTATCAAGCTAAGTGAGTTGTAGCACCGAAGCCAAGTTACTCTACAAGGTCCATCTAGTCCTCATGAAGTGAAGGCTTTGAAGACAATTCAAGACACAAGATTAGGTGTCCTTTACCCGCTCATTCCTTAACTGATAGGAGTCAGCGCCAAAATGAAGGCTGACGACTGTTTTAGACAAGTTGCTGCTTTATGTGGAGACTGACCAGGATTTCCGCTGACTCACTAACTTAACAAGCGCCTTACAAAGTGGCAAAAACCGTGTGTGCATCTTGGAGCTACGGACTGCACTTCGCCACTTAAGATTCTTCAAATCAAGACGGAAGATCGATGACTTCTTCAAAGGCGCCCGACAAGACCCCATACCGAATCTTTGAGTTTTTCCGAACCCCCGATGAGAAATCTTAAGGGTGGAAGACTTCGTCTTCCACTAAAATTTGAAGCTAAATCTAAAACTTTCGACCCTCCGAAAGCACCGTTAGGATGCTCTAACTCTCCAAAGATCATAGACCCCTCGAAGATTGTTAGGAAGCTACATATCTAACCCCGACATAGAGAAGTCAACCTCTTCACGAAGCTCGCCCTCGACGGAAATCTACCGTGTCTCTCAGAAGCTTAAGTTGTGATCTTCCGACAACAGCACGTCCACCGGAGGATGGAGTCTAACTTAGGTTAACCTATAAAACCTTTCTAGTCCTACACTTAGTAATCTCGGGACGAGATTATTTTAAGGGGGGAAGGATCTGTAACACCCCGACTTTTGCAACCTTGTTTAATTGTCCTGAGTGCAAAAATCAGGGGGAACAAAAACTTTTTAAGTTTTGCTTGTGTGGACGTGTTTTTGATTGAAATGTTTGTTTGACTTTGTTGATGAGTGATGTTGTTGTAGAGTCCTAAGTAAAGTATCTCAACCCACATCTTCAAGTCTCACGATAAACCCTTAAGCTATGGCCACTCTTGTATTACCTTAACACCCTCTCTTCAAAAGTATTTATACCCTTTTGTTAAAATATATATATATCCCCAAGAATATGTTCAAATATATATTGAAATATATGCACGAATGATATGCAAGGTATGCCATGCGCGCATAGCATGAAGAGAAGTCGTATTGGTTTCAAACATTGAAATTTCAAGAACCTCCCAAAAGCTTCATTTTAGAGTGACTAAAAAAGATCCAGACTTGCCTTTTTCATTTTCATGTTTTTAAATTGTTTAAATCTTGGTCAAACCAAGCTAGTATTTGACCAAGATTCAAATGGGCATAAAATTAAAAAAACATAAAAATGAAAAACCAAAGCACACATATAGCCTTCTTATGTCATATAAAATAAGCATTAATTCAACAAGTTGATAAACAAGGTCTAGACATATTCAAAATAGAAAAAGCATGTATCTACCCCTAAACCTTAACACTGTCTTATGAAGTCAAGCATGAAGAGAAGTGGTTTTGGGTTTCAAACATTATATTGAGATTTCAAGAACCCCCAAAAGCTTCACTTTACAATGACTAAGAAGGATCCAGGCTTGCCTTTTCATTTTCATGTGTTTTAAACTTGCTAAAATCTTGGTCAAACCTAGGACTTGACCAAGATTCAAATGACATTAAACATTCAAAAAAAATCAAAAAATGAAAACCAAAGCACATAGCCTTCTTATGTCATATATATATATATATATATTAAGCATTCAAGTTGATCGATATGAACAAGGTCTAGACATATTCAAAACAGTAAAAGCATGTATCTACCCCCTAGCCCGGCCTTAACTATGTCTTATGAAGTCAAGCATGAAGAGAAGTGGTTTTGGGTTTCAAACATGGAAATTTCAAAAACTTCCCAAAAGCTTAATTTTAGAGTGAATAAGAAGGATCCAAGCTTACCTTTTCATTTTCAGGATTTATGCTTGTTTAAATCTTGGTCAAACATAGGATTTGACCAACACACATATAGTCTGATTATGTCATATAGTAAGCATTCAAGTTGATAAACAAGCATATGCATGTCTAGACATATTAAAATTAACACGACAAATCATGTATGTACCCCTAACCCTAAACACTGTCTTATGAAGTTAACCATGAAGAGAAGTGGTTTGGGTTTCAAACATTGAGATTTCTAAGAACCCCCCAAAAGCTTCATTTTAGAATGACTAATAAGGATCCAGGCTTACCTTTTCATTTTATGTTTTAAACTTGTTTAAATCACTGTCAAACCTAAGATTTGACCAAGATTCAAATGGATATAAAAAATCAAAAAAATCAAAAAAAACAAAGCACATAGCCTTTTTATGTTATATAATGAGCATTCAAGTTGATAAACATGGTCTAGACATATTAAAACAAGAAAAATCATGTATCTACCCTGGCCCTAACCCTAAACTCGATATGTCTTATGAAGTCAAACATGAAGAGAAGTGGTTTTGGGTTTCAAACATGGAAATTTCAAAAACATCCCAAAAACTTCATCTTAGAGTGACTAAGAAGGTTCCATGCTTACCTTTTCATTTTCATGTTTTAATCTTGGTCAAACATAGGATTTGACCAATAAGATTCAAATGGGCATAAACATTCAGAAAAAAATTAAAAATAAGAAACCAACACACATATATTCTTCTTATGTCATATAGTAAGCATTCAAGTTGATAAACAAGCATGTCTAGACATACTCAAACCTGACAAATCATGTATCGATCTACCCCCTAACCCTAAACTCTGTCTTATGAAGTCAACCATATGAAGAGAAGTGGTTTTGGGTTTCAAACATTAAGATTTCAAGAACCCCCCAAAAGCTTCATTTTTGAATGACTAAGAAGGATCCATGCTTACCTTTTCATTTTCAAGTTTTAAACTTGTTTAAATCTTGGTCAAACCTAGGATTTGACCAAGATTCAAATGGGCATAAAAAATCAAAAAATCAAAAAAACAAAGCACATAGCCTTTTTATGTCATATAATGAGCATTCAAGTTGATAAACATGGTCTAGACATATTAAAACAAGAAAAATCATGTATCTACCCTGGCCCTAACCCTAAACTCGATCTCGTCTTATGAAGTCAAACATGAAGAGAAGTGGTTTTGGGTTTCAAACATGGAAATTTCAAAAACCTCCCAAAAACTTCATCTTAGAGTGACTAAGAAGGTTCCATGCTTACCTTTTCATTTTCATGTTTTAAATTAACTTGTTTAAATCTTGGTCAAACATAGGATTTGACCAAGATTCAAATGGGCATAAACATTTAGAAAAAAATTAAAAATAAGAAACCAACGCACATATAGTCTTCTTATGTCATATAGTAAGCATTCAAGTTGATAAACAAGCATGTCTAGACATATTCAAACCCGACAAATCATGTATCTACCCCCTAACCCTAAAATAGATTGGTCATCTTAGAGTGACTAAAAAGGATCCAAGCTTACCTTTTCATTTTCATGTTTATGCTTGTTTAAATCTTGGTCAAACATAGGATTTGACCAAGATTCAAATGGGCATAAACATTCAGAAAAAATTAAAAAACCAACGCACATTAGTAGCCCAAAATCGAACCATTCAAGTGGATATTTTTGAACTTGATCTGTAGTAGTGGGCAAAACCCTAGATTAACCTATATTTAATCATAGATTTGTAGGTCGATTTTTCTACTTTTTTATTATTACTATGCAGCACATGTGTGTTTGCCCGTCGCGTGAAACTCGGAGGAAGAGGGATCACTCGGAAGGAGAGAAGTAGGGAGTGCATTATGGTGTCTCCCCTTTTTCGGGTGATGATGTTGACTGTTGTGCAGGTTTTGTCAGTGAGCAGGAGGTGCGAGCGAGCGAGTCTAAGCGAGGCCGAGAATGAGAGAGATTTTTTTTTTGTGAGAGGGACAACCGAAGGATCCTGAAGGACCCACAGACTTCCAATACGCATCCTGATGCGTCTTCTCTTGACAAAGAAGATGGCTGGGAGTTTGCGTACCTACTGCACGTGACTTGTGCTCACTGAAGTGTGGGACCTCACGCATGGGCACCACACGTAAGTGACAGACCTGTTTGGTGTAAAAACTCGGTTGATTATTATAGTGCATTAGAACAAAGTTTCCTATGGATTCAAGGGTAGGAAATCCAAGTTAAAACTCATTTACATGACATTAATTTTTCCATGAAGCAAAGTTAACACATCTATCAATTGGTACATTTTGGAGTGACTAAGAAGGATCCATGCTTAATTATTTGTTTTCACGTGTTAAACTTGTTTAAATCTTGCTCAAACCTAGGATTTCACCAAGATTCAAATGGGCATGAAAATGAAAAAATGAAATACCAATGCACATAGTCTTCTTATGTCATACAGTAAGCATTCAAGATGATAAAAAAGGTCTAGACATATTCAAACCAGGCAAATCATGTATGTACTCCCTAACGACCCTAAACTCTGTCTTATGAAGTAAGGCATGAAGAGAAGTGGTTTTGGGTTTCAAACATGGAAATTTCAAAAACCTCCCAAAAGCTTCATTTTAGATCTTGGTCAAACCTAGCTAGTATTTGACCAAGATTCAAATGGGCATAAAATTCAAAAAAATTAGAAAATGAAAAACCAAAGCACATAGCCTTCTTATGTCATAAAGTAAGAATTTAAGTTGATAAACAAGGTCTAGACATATCCAAACCCGACAAATCATGTATCTACCCCTAACCCTAAACTCTGTCTTATGAAGTCAACCATGAAGAGAAGTGGTTTTGGGTTTCAAACATGGAAATTTCAAAAACCCCCCAAAAGATTCATTTTAGAGTGACTAAGTAGTATCCATGGTTACCTTTTCATTTTCATATTTTAAACTTGTTTAAATCTTTGTCGAACCCAGGATTTAACCAAGATTCAAATGGGCATAAAAATTCAGGAAAAAACCAAAAGAATGATAAACCAAAGCACATATCATTCTTATGTCATATAGTAAGCATTAAAGTTGATAAACAAGGTATAGACATATTCAAACCAGATAATCATGTATATATCTGCCCCTAACCTTAAACTTTGTCTTAATTATGAAGTCAATCATGAAGAGAAGTGGTTTTGGGTTTCAAACATGAAAATTTCAAAAACTTCCCAAAAAATGGTACATATTAGGGTGACTAAGAAGGATCCAGGCTTACCTTTTCGTTTTCATATTTTATACTTGTTTAAATCCTGGTCAAACCTAGGATTTGACCAAGATTCAAATGGGCATAAAATTCAAAAAAAATAGAAGAATGAAAAACAAAAGCACATAGTCTTCTTATGTCATATAGAAAGCATTCAAGTTGGTAAACAAGGTTTAGACATGTGTTCAAACCAGACAAATCATGTATCTACCCCCTAACCATAAACTCAGTCGATCTTATGAAGTCTAGCATGAAGAGAAGTCGTATTGGTTTCAAACATTGAAATTTCAAGAACCTCCCAAAAGCTTCATTTTAGAATGACTAAAAAAGATCCAGGCTTGCCTTTTCCTTTTCATGTTTTAAAATTGTTTAAATCTTGGTCAAACCTAGCTAGCTAGTATTTGACCAAGATTCAAATGGGCATAAAATTCAAAAAAAAACCAAAAAAAATTGAAAAACCAAAGCACATAGCCTTCTTATATAGTAAGTAATATGAATCTAAAAATGATTTTGGGGGATTTCTATGACCAAGTTATAACACACCTACATTTCAAATTTGAATTACTTCCAATAAATTAGCATATAGTCATTTAAATGTGTGAAATTGGCTAAAAACACTAAAAATCGTAAAGAGTTGGGAATTGGCACTAAAATATGTTATAGTTTATCTTAAAAATGTAGAGGCGCCATTTTGACCCGTATCTTATGTACCCTATTCGTTAAATGATAAACTATCACGAATTACCTTTTATTTTGGGTTTCAAACATGGAAATTTCAAAAACCTCCCAAAAGCTTCATTTTAATTAGACTGACTGGTTAATTAAGAAGGATCCATGATTAATTACCTTTTCATT
>NW_025901106.1:0-14155 GCF_022539505.1 Lolium rigidum | reverse complement strand
TGATACGTCTCCGACGTATCGATAATTTCTTATGTTCTATGCCATATTATTGATGATACCTACATGTTTTATGCACACTTTATGTCATATTCGTGCATTTTCCGGAACTAACCTATTAACAAGATGCCGAAGTGCCAGTTCCTGTTTTCTGCTGTTTTTGGTTTCAGAAATCCTAGTAACGAAATATTCTCGGAATCGGACGAAATCAAGACCCAGGTTCCTATTTTTCCCGAAAGCTTCCGGAGCACCGGAGAAGAGTCGGAGGGGTGCCAGGGGGTCCACACCACCTGGCCGCGCGGCCCAAGGGGGGGCGCGCCCCCCTATGGTGGCACCACCCCGTGGCCCCTCCGACTCCGATTCTTCGCCTATTTAAGCCGTCGTGACCTAAAAACATCGACAGAAAAGACGAACCTCCAGAAAGACTCCAGGGGCGCCGCCACATCGCGAAACTCCAATTCGGGGGACAGAAGTCTCTGTTCCGGCACCCTGCCGGGACGGGGAATTGCCCCCGGAGCCGTCTCCACCGCCGTCTTCACCGCCATCTTCACCACCATCGCTGCCTCCATGATGAGGAGGGAGTAATCCACCCCCGAGGCTGAGGGCTCCGCTGTAGCTATGTGGTTCATCTCTCTCCCATGTACCTCAATACAATAATCTCATGAGCTGCTTTACATGATTGAGATTCATATGAGTTTTGTATCACCACTATTCTATGTGCTACTCTAGTGATGTTATTAAAGTAGTTTTATTCCTCCTGCACGTGTGTAATGGTGACGAGTGTGTGCATCCGTGTTAGTACTTGGTTTATGCTATGATCATGATCTCTTGTAGATTGCGAAGTTAACTATTGCTATGATAATATTGATGTGATCTATTCCTCCTACATATGCATGAAGGTGACGAGTGTGCATGCTATGCTAGTACTTGGTTTAGTCTTTTGATCTATCTTACACTAAAGGTTACTAAAATATGAGCATTATTGTGGAGCTTGTTAACTCCGGCATTGAGGGTTCGTGTAATCCTACGCAATGTGTTCATCATCCAACAAGAGTGTAGAGTATGCATTTATCTATTCTGTTATGTGATCAATGTTGAGAGTGTCCACTAGTGAAAGTCTAATCCCTAGGCCTTGTTTCTAAATACTGCTATCGCTGCTTGTTTACTGTTTTACTGCGTTACTACTGCTGCGTTACTACTGCTTGTTTACTGTCCTGGGCAAAGCACTTTTCTGGTGCCGTTGCTACAACTTATTCATACCACCTGTATTTCACTATCTCTTCGCCGAACTAGTGCACCTATTAGGTGTGTTGGGGACACAAGAGACTTCTTGCTTTGTGGTTGCAGGGTTGCATGAGAGGGATATCTTTGACCTCTTCCTCCCCGAGTTCGATAAACCTTGGGTGATCCACTTAAGGGAAACTTGCTGCTTGTTCTACAAACCTCTTCTCTTGGAGGCCCAACACTGTCTACAAGAATAGAAGCTCCCGTAGACATCAAGCACTTTTCTGGCGCCGTTGCCGGGGAGGAAAGGTAAAAAGGCACTCATACTCCGGTTCCAGGTAACAATACTTTTCCGGCGCCATTGTGTTTGTGCTCGAAGCTATTTCCTTTAGATCCTGCAATTGCATCTTTTTGTTTCTTGTTTACACTAGTTAGGCATAATGGAAAACAACAAAAAAATTAGTGAGCTTTTTAATCTTTTTCCTGATTTAGAATTGTTTGGTGCAAACATTAAAAAACCAATGGAACCTCATTTGCATGCTAGTAGCGATGTTATTAGTATGAATGCAATTACTGCTAATGCTATGGAGAAGTCTAAGCTTGGGGAAGCTAGTTTTTGTGATCTTTTTAGCTTCCCATCTTCAGGTGAGAAAATTTGCTATGATAACACTTTATCTCCCATATGCGATAACTCTAATGATGCTTGTGATATTTTAAATGCACCTACTAAAAGTATCCCATATAAAATACCTATGAAAATTATTGAACATGTTATGGATAACCGCTATGAAGGGGATGGAACTGTGCATCCTGGAGATCATTTACTGTTTTTGCATGAATTATGCGGGTTATTCAAGTGTGCAGGTATCTCTATGGATGAAGTGAAGAAGAAATTATTCTCTATGTCGTTGGTCGGTAAAGCGGCGCATTGGCATAAACTTGCTAAAAGATGAGCATTCTCTTGATTGGAAGGATATTGTGCCTCTATTTTATTCTAAATTCTATCCTCCAAGTGAAATTCACAAAGACCGAAACCGAATATATAATTTCTGGCCTCATGATGGAGAGAGTATTGCCCAAGCATGGGAGAGATTGAAGTCTTTAATGCTCAAATGCCCCAATCATGAGCTTCCAGGTGATATCATCATTGATAATTTCTATGCAAGACTTTCTTTTCAAGATAAGACCTTGCTTGGATGCTACTTGTTCCGGATCATTCACGCGCAACAAAGAAGAGTTTAAAAGGGATCTTCTTGATCGGATTAAGGAGAACGCTGAAGATTGGGAGAACGACAAAGGTAAAGAGTCAGGTATAAATTATGATTATGAATGCATTGAAACTTTTATGGATACCGATAAATTTCGAAATAAGAGTGCTACTTATGGTCTTGACTCTCAAGTTGCTGCAAATCTTTATAAAGCCTTTGCATCTCATTTAGAATTGCCTAAAAAGAATTTTGATAAGTATCATGAACATTTTAAAAAGGCTTGCATGAAGAATGAAATTGTTGTTAATTATTGTAATGAGCATGCTCAAACTCCTAAGAATGTTATTTCCTATAAGCATGTTAATTTTTGTGGAATACATAGACCTTGTGGAATTAATCAAATCAAAGATGAATATTGTATCCATCATGCTAATGAAAAAACTAGAAAGTGGTTTAGGGCTCTAGATGATCTTGGTAAAAAAGTTTGTGCCCTCTATCCTTTTATTTGTGAAGTTTGCCATGAAGTGGGTCATTTTAATTTTCAATGCTCCTCCAATGATAATTTGAACCCAATAAGTGCTGCAAATTTGTATTGTGATGATGAAATTACTCCTAATCAGCATGATGAACTTACTTTATTTTTGGGGTGTGAAGAACTGTCGAGAAAAATCTCTTTGTTACATATGAGTGATCTTGATATTGATGATGTCCTGCATGGGTGTTTTTCTTATTGCATTGATAATAGCCATACAAATACTTACATACAAAATATTTTAGAAGATGACACCTTGCCAAAATATGATAGGACCGCTGTGTGTTTTCAACTAATTAATGAAAAGGAGGGATCCTCCCAAGTTTCTTCTATTGTTTCTGAAAGTAAATCAGGTTATGCGGACAAGCCACCCTTCAAGCCTCTTCCTCCTAAAAAAGGGAACGAGGAGAAGGAATAGAAGAAGAAGAAGAAGGAGAATACAAAGAAAGAGGTAACGGCGTATCCCCGCGTGAATGAGATAACGCTAGGTAACCGTAAGTATGTTGCTCCTAATGATTATTGTGACAATGAATCTGAATACGATGATCTTCCTATGCCCTTTACATACATTAGCGATCATGATTTGAATGAGCACACTACTTTTGATATTACAAATCTCTGGGAACCTAATTCTGAAAATGCTGATAATAATTGCCATAGTGTCGGTACTATCCATGCTTCCTCCCATAATGATATAGAAAGCTCTAAGCTTGGGGAAGAGGAGTTTGAAAATCCTTTAGCTACTGGTCATTATGTTCTTGATACATCTCCTTCTAATAACAATGATGGTGTGGACACAGATAAACCGACTGTGAAAGATAACTATTCTATTTCCTATAATGACACCGTGCCCCCGATCTCCGATGATTATTATAAAGAATGCTATGATATAGGTTCTAACTATCCTTATGAAACTTGTCATAGTCATGATTGGATTACCAAAAACAATTCCCTTAATATGCAATTTGTTTACCATGTTCAAATTCTTGATAATAATCTTGCTCCAATTACTATTAATGAGAATAACTTTTCTTATGCCAAATTTAATGATACTTCTATGCATATGAACCATGATAAGAATGTTTTAAGTGATGGGTATATTGTGGATTTCATCAATGATGCTACTGAAAGTTATTATGAGAGAGGGAAATATGGTTATGTGCATCTTAATAATATTAAGTTTCCCCTCTTTATGTCGAGAATCTTGAAGTTACTCGTGTTTTATCCTCTTATGCTTGTCACTTTGTTCTTCATGAATTCATTTGTGTACAAGATTCCTCTTCATAGGAATCATGTTAGACTTAAATTTGTTTTGAATTTACCTCTTGAAGCTCTCTTTTTGCTCCAAAAACTATTTCCTGCGAGCACAACATTAAAACTGCTGAGCCCATCTTAATGGCTATAAAGAAAGAACTTCTTGGGAGATAACCCATGTGTTATTTTGCTACAGTATTTTTGTTTTATATTTGTGTCTTGGAAGTTGTTTACTACTGTAGCAACCTCTCCTTATCTTAGTTTTGAGTTTTGTTGTGCCAAGTAAAGTCTTTGATAGTAAAGTAAGTACTAGATTTGGATTACTGCGCAGAAACAGATTTCTTTGCTGTCACGAATCTGGGTCTAATTCTCTGTAGGTAACTCAGAAAATTAAGCCAATTTACGTGAGTGATCCTCAGATATGTACGCAACTTTCATTCAATTTGAGCATTTTCATTTGAGCAAGTCTGGTGCCCTTTTAAAATTCATCTTTACGGACTGTTCTGTTTTGACAGATTCTGCCTTTTATTTCGCATTGCTTCTTTCGCTGTGTTGGGTGGATTTCTTTGTTCCATTACCTTCCAAGTAGCTTTGAGCAATGTCCAGAAGTGTTAAGAATGATTGTGTCACCTCTGAACATGTGAATTTTTAATTATGCACTAACCCTCTAATAAGTTTGTTTCGAGTTTGGTGTGGAGGAAGTTTTCAAGGGTCAAGAGAGGAGGATGATACAATATGACCAAGGAGAGTGAAAGCTCTAAGCTTGGGGATGCCCCGGTGGTTCATCCCTGCATATTTCAAGAAGACTCAAGCATCTAAGCTTGGGGATGCCCAAGGCATCCCCTTCTTCATCGACAAATTATCAGGTTTCTTCTCTTGAAACTATATTTTTATTCGGTCACATCTTATGTACTTTACTTGGAGCGTCTGTATGTTTCTTGTTTTTGTTTTTGTTTGAATAAATGCTTGTGTGGGATAGAGACACGCTCCGCTGGTTCGTATGAACACATGTGTTCTTAGCTTTTAATTTTCTTGGCGAAGGATGAAACTGCTTCGTTAATTGTTATATGGTTGGAAACGGAAAATGCTACATGTAGTAACTGGTATGATGTCTTGAATAACTTGATACTTGGCAACTGTAGTGCTCTTGTTTAAGCTCTTGCATCATATACTTTGCACCCATTAATGAAGAAATACTTAGAGCTTGCTAATTTGGTTTGCATATTTGGTTTCTCTAGAGTCTAGATAATATTTAGTATTGAGTTTTGAACAACAAGGAAGACGGTGTAGAGTCTTATAATGTTTACAATATGTCTTTTATGTGAGTTTTGCTGCACCGTTCATCCTTGTGTTTGTTTTAAATAACCTTGCTAGCCTAAACCTTGTATCGAGAGGGAATACTTCTCATGCATCCAAAATACTTGAGCCAACCACTATGCCATTTGTGTCCACCATACCTACCTACTACATGGTATTTATCCGCCATTCCAAAGTAAATTGCTTGAGTGCTACCTTTAAAATTCCATCATTCACCTTTGCAATATATAGCTCATGGGACAAATAGCTTAAAAACTATTGTGGTATTGAATATGTACTTATGCACTTTATCTCTTATTAAGTTGCTTGTTGTGCGATAACCATGCTTCGGGGACGCCATCAACTATTCTTTGTTGAATATCATGTGAGTTGCTATGCATGTCCGTCTTGTACGAAGTAAGAGAGATCTACCACCTTTATGGTTGGAGCATGCATATTGTTAGAGAAGAACTTTGGGCCGCTAACTAAAGCCATGATTCATGGTGGAAGTTTCAGTCTTGGACATATATCCTCAATCTCATATGAGAATAATAATTGTTGCCACATGCTTATGCATTAAAGAGGAGTCCATTATCTGTTGTCCATGTTGTCCCGGTATGGATGTCTAAGTTGAGAATAATCAAAAGCGAGAAATCCAAAATGCGAGCTTTCTCCTTAGACCTTTGTACAGGCGGCATGGAGGTACCCCATTGTGACACTTGGTTAAAACATGTGCATTGCAAAGATCCGGTAGTCCAAGCTAATTAGGACAAGGTGCGGGCACTATTAGTATACTATGCATGAGGCTTGCAACTTGTAAGATATAATGTACATAACTCATATGCTTTATTACTACCGTTGACAAAATTGTTTCATGTTTTCAAAATAAAAGCTCTAGCACAAATATAGCAATCGATGCTTTCCTCTTTGAAGGACCATTCTTTTTACTTTTATGTTGAGTCAGTTCACCTATCTCTCTCCACCTCAAGAAGCAAACACTTGTGTGAACTCGTGCATTGATTCTTACATACTTGCATATTGTACTTGTTATATTACTCTATGTTGACAATTATCCATGAGATATACATGTTACAAGTTGAAAGCAACCGCTGAAACTTAATCTTCCTTTGTGTTGCTTCAATGCCTTTACTTTGATTTATTGCTTTATGAGTTAACTCTTATGCAAGACTTATTAATACTTGTCTTGAAGTACTATTCATGAAAAGTCTTTGCTTTATGATTCACTTGTTTACTCATGACATTACCATTGTTTTGATCGCTGCATTCACTACATATGCTTACAAATAGTATGATCAAGGTTATGATGGCATATCACTTCAGAAATTATCTTTGTTATCGTTTTACCTCGCTCGGGACGAGCAGTAACTAAGCTTGGGGATGCTTGATACGTCTCCGACGTATCGATAATTTCTTATGTTCTATGCCATATTATTGATGATACCTACATGTTTTATGCACACTTTATGTCATATTCGTGCATTTTCTGGAACTAACCTATTAACAAGATGCCGAAGTGCCAGTTCATGTTTTCTGCTATTTTTGGTTTCAGAAATCCTAGTAACGAAATATTCTCGGAATCGGACGAAATCAAGACCCAGGTTCCTATTTTTCCCGGAAGCTTCCGGAGCACCGGAGAAGAGTCGGAGGGGTGCCAGGGGGGCCCACACCACCTGGCCGCGCGGCCCAAGGGGGGGGCGCGCCCCCCTATGGTGGCACCACCCCGTGGCCCCTCCGACTCCGATTCTTCGCCTATTTAAGCCGTCGTGACCTAAAAACATCGACAGAAAAGACGAACCTCCGAGAAAGACTCCGGGGCGCCGCCACATCGCGAAACTCCAATTCGGGGGACGAAGTCTCCGTTTCGGCACCCTGCCGGGACGGGGAATTGCCCCCGGAGCCGTCTCCACCGCCGTCTTCACCGCCATCTTCACCGCCATCGCTGCCTCCATGATGAGGAGGGAGTAATCCACCCCCGAGGCTGAGGGCTCCGCCGTAGCTATGTGGTTCATCTCTCTCCCATGTACCTCAATACAATAATCTCATGAGCTGCTTTACATGATTGAGATTCATATGAGTTTTGTATCACCACTATTCTGTGTGCTACTCTAGTGATGTTATTAAAGTAGTGTTATTCCTCCTGCACGGTGTAATGGTGACAGTGTGTGCATCCGTGTTAGTACTTGGTTTATGCTATGATCATGATCTCTTGTAGATTAGAAAATCATCACAGCCCGAACCGTTTTTCTAGGTTTAGGGGCTCTGGCGACGCGTCTTGGCGTCCTTGGAGGCGATCTGGGCTTGGAGACGACGAGAGGAGATCGGGGCTCCTTGCACAGAGCTCGCTGGTGATCTGTTCCAGGTTTGGAGTCGCCTCTCAGGGGTTCTGCCATGGCGGACTCAAGTCCATAGGCGGCTGCAAGCAGGGGGACGGATGGAGGCGGGGAAACGGTGATCCAGGGGGTCACTTCGAAACTCGCCAAACTAGGTCTGACCGCCAGGGAGAAGCAGATCTTGGTGATGGAGGATGAGAAGGAGGATGGAGAGGATCCAGTGAAGTTTGCGGTGATGGGTAAAGTTCTATCATCCAAAAATTCCATATTCGGACGATTGATAGTGCTCTGCGCCCACAATGGGGAAACCCTAGAGGTTTGAAATTCACCGCTAAGGGTGACAGTATTTTCCTAGCAAGTATGGAGTTTGATAGAGATCGGAAGCGCGTCTGGGAGGGGGCACCATGGACAGTATCTAAACATGCAGTTGTCCTAGATGATTTCGACGTGAGTATGAAGCCATCAGAGATCAAATTCAAGAGGCTTCCGATGTGGTTCAGATGTGATGATCTTCCTTTTAACTGGATGAATGAAGCACGTGGTAAGGCTATTGCGAATCAGGTTGGAGAGTTTATCAAGCTGGACCTGCATGACAATGGTTCTAGGTCTGGTTGGGGGTAGAGTTTGAGAGCTAGAGTGTAGATTGATCTGGACGAACCTCTCATGAGAGGTTTTCCGATTGAATCCAAAAAAAGGAAGACGGTAGAGTGGTACTCAATAGCGTATGAACGACTGCCGTATTTCTGTTTCTCATGTGGAATAATCGGCCACTCTGAAAATTTCTGTCCAACTCCTGCTGAAAGAGATGAGGAGGGTAAGTGTCCGTATGATGCTTCGTTGCGCTACCAGGAGCCGTGGAAGCAAGAATCTCAATGGCAGCAGGCAAGGACCAGAGATGACACAAAGAAGTATCCTCAAGGTCGTGAGGGTGACTCTAAGGACCAGCATGATGGAGCTGGCAAGGGTAATGGAACTGACCCAGACCGGCGTTTTGACCTTTCTACTAGCCATGTGAAGGAAGTGGTCTCTAAGTTCAATTTCAGGGCTACGAGTGGAACCCGGGGTGGGGGTACCCAAGTGTACAAGAGAAGGGAGACTCCTAAAATGCCGCCGGATTTGGCTTTTCCTGTTATCAAGGGCCCAAATGATGTGGTCATGTTTGATGATGATCCAGCGGGGCAAAAGAGAAATGCTATAGTAAATTCTCCGAGCAAGGTTGCTGGTATTAGCGTCCCAGCAAAGAGAGCTAAGGGCACTGGAGAAAATGAGGAACAACGATCCGACACTGATATTTTGGCGGAGGCTGAGAACCAGCCCCGCCAGGATCAATGAATTGCATTAGTGCGAACTGCAGGGGACTTGGGAACAGGCCTGCGGTTCGAGAGCTTCGCGGTTTCGTGAAGCAATTTGATCCCACTTTGCTCTTCGTTATGGAGACAAAGATTTCCGGTGAGAGGACTGAAAAGTTAATTAGCACCTTCGGTTTTTCCGGAGGATTTGCGGTTGATAGTGATGGTTTGAGTGGTGGTGTTGGGCTGTTTTGGTCGTCGGCGAGTAACGAGTTGATATCAAGAGTTCCAACTTACATCATATTGATGCGGTAGTTCGGTGCAAGGATGGCTCGGTTCCCCCATGGCGTTTCACGGGTTTTTATGGAGAATCTCGCGGGGAGAACGGACACCTTTCGTGGACTTTGATGCGGAGGTTACACCAGCTCCGAGATCTTCCGTGGTCGTGCGAGTGGTGATTTTAATGAAACACCGTATAGCTCCGAGCATTTCAGAGTGAGCATGACAGGGGAAGAATGGCAGATGAGGGCGTTCAGAGAAGTAACCGAGGATTGTGGTCTACAAGATCTTGGTTTTTCGGGATTGCCTTATACGTGGGATAATAGACAGGAGGGGAGTGCTAATGTCAAGGCAAGAATTGATCGGGCTTTTGGTAATGCGGCTCTTCCGAATATGTTCCGAGGTTGTTAAAGTTAAGCATATTAGTGTAGTTCGGTCTGATCATTGTATGATCCATACTGAGTTAAGGAAGCACATCAATCATCGTCCCTTGGGGAGGAAAGCCTTTAAATATGAGAACGTCTGGCAAACCCATGGTGATTATGATAAAGTGGTAGTGGACCTTTGGCGGAAAGCTGAGAGAGGGGTCGCTTGAAGGGGTTTTCAAAAACACTTGCAAGTTTGCAGAGTGGTTTGTCGTCCCGGGGTACAAGCAACCTTTGGAGATTTCAAAAAGAAACTGAGTAACTTGAGAAGGGAGCTAGACCGGGTACGGAGGATTTCTGTGGGTCGTGGTCCATCTTTGGAAGAGAAACGGATCATGGAGAGCATCAATGAGGTTCTTATTCAAGAAGAAATTTGGATTAAGCAAAGATCCCGTGTCAACTGGCTTAAGTCAGGTGACCGCAATACTGCTTATTTTCATGCGTTTGCTTCTCAGCGCAAAAGAATAAATTCAATCTCTACCCTCCAGCGTGAGGATGGATCTTGGTGTGATGATGTTGAGGAGATCAAAGAGGAGGTTCAGGGGTTCTATAAGAACCTGTATACCTCGGAGGGAGCTCCTGAAATGCAGGGGCTTCTTGATTTGGTAAATGAAAAGGTGCTGCAAGAAGACAAGGCCAATATGGACGCTGAATTTACGGAAGAGGAAGTCAAGAAGGCTCTTTTTCAAATGCATCCTTCAAAGGCACCAGGTGTTGATGGTTTCATTGCTGGTTTTTATCAACGGCACTGGGAACTAGTTGGTCCGGAGCTTTGTGCTGCAATGATTGGTTTTCTTAATGGAGGTGATATGCCGGAGGAGATTAATGATACGGCGATAACTCTTATTCCGAAGGTTAGAAATCCCCAGTCCATCAAACAATATAGGCCTATTTCGTTATGCACTTGTTCTTTACAAGATAGCTACTAAATGTGTGGCGAACCGAATGAGGCCGGTTCTCGATTACACTATTAGCCGGGAGCGAGTGCCTTTGTGCCTGGAAGATTGATTAGTGATAATGCTCTGGTTGCGTTTGAGTGTGTGCATGCAATGAAGAGAAAAAAGAAGGGCAAAAAGGGTCATTGTGCAGTAAAGTTAGATATGATGAAAGCATATGATCGTGTGGAGTGGCCCTTTGTTGAAGCAATACTGTCAAAACTTGGTTTCCCTCCTCGTTTAGTGCAGTTGATTATGAAGTGTGTATCATCGAGTCAAGTTTTCAGTTAAAGTGAATGGTGGTCTTCTTGAGCCTTTTATCCCCTCACGTGGAATCAGGCAGGGAGACCCAATGTCCCCTTATTTGTTCTTGGCTTGTGCAGAAGGTTTGACGGCTCTGATACATCATTACAATTCGGGTTTTATTGATAGGGGTGTCCGTGTGTGCCATAGATCACCATGGATCTCTCATCTTTTATTCGCTGATGATAGTTTGATTTTCATTAATGCGAATGGTGCTAGTGCTGCTAGACTTAATGAAATTCTGGATATATATCATTTGGCATCGGGGCGAGAAAGTTAACAAGGAGAAGAGTGCTATTTTCTTCGAGTCCTTGTACATCGGAGACTAATAGAGTGGCGGTGAAGCAACATCTGAACATTCGAGGCCGAAGCATTCGAGTGAGAAATACTTGGGACTGCCTCTCTGCTGTTGGGAAGCTAACTAGTGAGGCCTTTGAGTATATTACTGAAAGTGCAAGAAGTAGTGTAAATGGATGGGCTGAAAAGAAGCTTTCTTATTCAGGTAAAGAAGCGTTATTGAAATCTGTGATTCAAGCTAAGCCGATCCATGGTATGAGTTGTTTCCTGCTGTCCAAAGGCTCATGTAAGAAGTTTACTTCTGTTATGGGAAAATTTTGGTGGAGTGGAAATTTAGATAAAAGATCTATGCATTGGTTAGCCTGGGATAAATTGGCTGTTCCAAAATCAGAAGGAGGAATGGGATTCCGTGATATGCAGGCTTTTAATGTAGCGCTGCTAGGTAAACAGGCCTGGAGAATTATTATGAAACCGGATTCTTTGTGCTCTCAAGTCCTACAGACAAGATATCTTCATAACCAGGAATTGATGGCTGCTTCGCCCCAAGGGCAGCATCTAGGACACTGGAAGGCGATTTTGGCGGGAAGAGAGGCTTTGAAACCGGGGCTTATAAAGCGAGTAGGCTCGGGCCGGTCAATCTCAATTTGGGAGGATAACGGCTACCGAACACTGCTACAATGAGGCCGATGGGCCGGTTGGAAGACAACGATCTTGTCATGGTTAATGAGTTGATGACAGGAAACCATGAGTGGAATGAGCCACTAATTCGTGAGCTTTTCTTTGCTCCCGATGCTGATTCAATAATGAGTATTCCTCTAAGAAGTTCGGTGGGTGATGATTGGTTAGCGTGGTCGAAGGAGAAATCTGGGATATATCTTGTGCGATCGGCGTATAGAGCCTTGATGGAGGCACGCCATTCGGAGGAGGCCGGAAATGACGCTTCGTGCCGTCTTCATCCGACAATGATGTTGATGTGTGGAAAAGGCTGTGGAAACTTCCGGTAGTGCCAAAGGTGCGTGTCTTTTGGTGGCGAGTTCTTCGAGGTATTTTACCGATTATAGGACTTTGTCACGGCGACATATAATGGAGAATAGCACTCGTGCTTCTGTGTAAGGCTGAATCTGAAGATGTGATGCACGCACCGATTGAGTGTAGTCACGCAAAGTTATTACGGGAGGCGGCTAAGGAACTTCTTTTGATTAAGCTTCCAAGGCTACACCCGTTAACTTGGGCGAAAGATATACTTTGCGAGAAAGCTTTCAGCCAAAAGGAGAGAGCTATTATAATTTCAGTGATGTACTCAATTTGGTCATCAAGAAATAATCTTACTCATGGTGAAGCTGGCTATAATCCAGCCAAGTCGATTGAGTTGGTGAAGGAGACCTTGCAGACTCTAGAGTTTCCAAGGGAGAATCCTAGGCCTATTAGGCCGGTTGCTAAGTGGCGAGAGACCTCCGGATGGTTTTGTGAAAATAAATTCAGATGGGGCGTTCAATACCGAGCGATAACTTGGCTGCAACCGGTGTAGTTGCTCGTGAGGGTTTGTTATATAGGGGTGCCATGGGTAAAACGTACCGTGGTATTTCTGATCCTCTCGATCATTGAGACTCTTGCACTACGAGATGCTTGTTACTTATGCAAGGGACGAGAGGGTTTAGTAGAGTTGTCTTTGAAGTGGACTCCGAAAATCTGGTTCATCTTTGGCATAATAGAGCGACCGATCGTTCTATGGCCAAGAATGTTTTAGATGAGATTAGTGAGCTGAGTGTGTTTTTCACAGATTTTAGCTTATGTCATGCTCGTCGTGAGGCTAACCGAGGCAGCTCATTCTTGTGCAAAATTTGCAAGTATTCAAGATGGGTTGTTTTCCTGGGATGCTGAACCACACGCTTTCTTAGTTCACGAGCCTACAGGCTGATTGTAATGGTGTGTGATTGGTGGCTGCAAGTTTCTGACGCACTCTTTTCCTTACCAGGGTACCTAAGGGGACTGGAAGGTTTTTAATGAGGCGGCTTGCTAGCTTTAATATATAGTTTCTCAAAAAAAAAATGATCTCTTGTAGATTGCGAAGTTAACTATTGCTATGATAATATTGATGTGATCTATTCCTCCTACATATGCATGAAGGTGACAGTGTGCATGCTATGCTAGTACTTGGTTTAGTCTTTTGATCTATCCTACACTAAAGGTTACTAAAATATGAGCATTATTGTGGAGCTTGTTAACTCCGGCATTGAGGGTTCGTGTAATCCTACGCAATGTGTTCATCATCCAACAAGAGTGTAGAGTATGCATTTATCTATTCTGTTATGTGATCAATGTTGAGAGTGTCCACTAGTGAAAGTCTAATCCCTAGGCCTTGTTTCTAAATACTGCTATCGCTGCTTGTTTACTTTTTTACTGCGTTACTACTGCTGCGTTACTACTGCTGCGTTACTACTGCTTGTTTACTATCCTGGGCAAAGCACTTTTCTGGTGCCGTTGCTACAACTTATTCATACCACCTGTATTTCACTATCTCTTCGCCGAACTAGTGCACCTATTAGGTGTGTTGGGGACACAAGAGACTTCTTGCTTTGTGGTTGCGGGGTTGCATGAGAGGGATATCTTTGACCTCTTCCTCCCTGAGTTCGATAAACCTTGGGTGATCCACTTAAGGGAAACTTGCTGCTGTTCTACAAACCTCTGCTCTTGGAGGCCCAACACTGTCTACAAGAATAGAAGCTCCCGTAGACATCATCGCTCAACCACTGAATATAGTATGG
>NW_025901105.1:0-11301 GCF_022539505.1 Lolium rigidum | reverse complement strand
CAATTTTTTACTCCATGAACATGTTGGCTTGCATTCCCTGTACTACGAGATGATGCCATTGTTTTGTATCTACTTCATTGTAAGCTAACAAAGTAAGGACTTAGTTTGGCATGCTATCACTCTGCTATCTAGCCTGTAGTACAAATAAACTTGTCATATTACTAGATAATAATTTTGCGTGCCATCTTGTTCTTCAAAAGATGCATTATTGACTTGTTTCTCTGACTTGGCATGACGCTCACATATGGAATGCTGAACATATTGGTTTGCATTCCCTCTTATACAAGTTCACAGGTGATCCCACTTTATTCTGTATCTAGTCCATCCTAAGCTCCAGCATTAACTATCCTCTATGTGTTGCTCATTACAAGTTTATATCCCGAAACATCTTGATTTGCATCCCCTTTACTAGAAGTTCAGGAGTATTATTTAGTTCACGGCCAAAATGAAGTAATTGCACTTGGCACATGTTGGTTCACATTCCCTCCTCTTTAGCTTTTGCCATCGTAACTTCTATTTTTGGTTTACATTCCCTGCTCTGTAGATGTAGCGATCATAACTTCATCTTGCTCAGTCGTTGAACAAAATTTATAGTCTGCTACTATGTTGTTCATGCCAATTTTGTACTCCCTGAACATCTTGGTTTGCATGGGACTCGACAGTAGTAAGTCTGCTGTTTCATTCTAACATGCTCTGTTATATTGGCCGTTGGTATGCGGCATGCACTCTTTGTTTGCTTATTGTGCGCATTACAATGATCTTGTTATAACGACGAAATGATGAGTTCCAAATTCTTTGGCAAACAATATTGTAGTGTCTTTGCCTTTCCATTGTTGCGTTGTCTTAACTTGTAATGTCTTTGTTTCAGATATAGGTGCTGCATGGACAACTTAAAAGATTGCCGGATCGCTTCATTGTATTGCTAGGTTTAATTACCATTCAATTTCTCCGGGTTCTGTAATATTTTTTCAAAGCCGTGCAGCTGATGTAATATTTAGTTAGTTTTTATAGTTCTTTCGCGCATTTTTTCTTTGTTGCTTGTGGTAAGTGAAGGCTATCCGACAGAAATCAATGCTGCGTAAATATTCTCAGTATCTAAAACACGAATTCCCATCCCTTAAACGGCCCAATTAACCGAAATCACATATGTGCCGGCCCGCAAAATCCTAAAGCGCCTATTATGCCGGCATATAAACAACAACTAAACGGGCTGGCCCATTTACTTATTGGGCCAGCCCACTTGATTTACGGTGGACCCCACTCTCTAATTGGGCCGGCCCACTTGCTTTAAGGTGGACCCCACCCACTACTGGGCCGGCCCACTAACTAATTGGGCCAGCCCAATTGCTTTCGTGGTGGACCCCACATACTAAATGGGCCGACCATTTAAGAGGAAAGTGGGACCCACCTGTGTTTTTGGCCCGGCCCACTATCTTGTTGGGCCGGCCCACTTGCTATAAGGTGGACCCTACGTACTAAATGGGCCGGCCCTTTAACAGGAAAGTGGGACCCACTTGTGCTTTTGGCCCGGCCCACTATCTTGTTGGGCCGGCCCACTTGCTACATGGTGGACCCCACGTTCTAAATGGGTCGGCCCTTTATGAGGAAAGTGGGACCCACCTGTGTTTTTGGCCCGGCCCACTAGCGTGTTGGGCCGGCCCACTTGCTATATGGTGGACCCCACATACTAAATGGGCCGGCCCTTTAACAGGAAAGTGGGACCCACCTGTGTTTTTGGCCCGGCCCACTATCTTGTTGGGCCGGCCCACTTGCAGTATGGTGGACCCCACATACTAAATGGGCTGGCCCATTAACAGGAAAGTGGGACCCACCTGTGCTTTTGGCCTAGCCCACTGGCTTGTTGGGCCGGCCCATTTGATCTAATGTGGGCCCCACGTGCTAAATGGGCCGGCCCGATAGCAGGAAAGTGGGACCCACATGCTAATTGGGCCGGCCCAATAACTTCTTGGGCTGGCCCACTTGCTTTAAGGTGGACCCCACTTGGTAAATGGGTCGGCCCGATAACAGGAAAGTGGGTCCCACATGTTTTGTGGGCCGGCCCTTTTCCATGTTGACCGGTCAAACGAGTGCATTCGGCCGGCCCACATGCTTAGTGGGCCGGCCCATTAATGTTTTGACCAGTCAACCTTAGAGGTTAGGCCCGGCCCACGTAACTAATGGACCAGCCCAGCTATATAGTTGACCGGTCAAACTAAGTCGGCTCGGTCCGGCCCGCAAACTTAATGGGCCGGCCCGCTTAAGACGTGGCGAGGCCTCGTGTGGGCCTACCATCTACCACGGGGTTTCGGCGGTTAACGCCGTTACGCCGCGCTAACGGCGTCGCCACGTGTCGGCTTGCATGACGTCGGCGGTCAACGGGCTCCCGGAAACACTTCGCAACGGTCCGATTTTCCGTGGCGGAAGGGCGCCCAAGCGCGACGGACCGAAAAAATCGTCGTAGGACTTTGCCTGACGCAGTTTCGACAACAGAACCCATATCGTCGGGTTAGGCCCATAGGCGACGAAAAATACCCCTTAGCGGACGATTTTGAGACGTTGTCTATCAGAACTTTTCTTGTAGTGAACTGGCCCTTCGGCATCTCGTCAATATGTTAGTTCCGGAAAACGCATAATAATGACATATAATGTGTATAAAACATGTGAGTATCATCATAAAAGTAGCATGGAACATAAGAAATTATAGATACGTTTGGGACGTATCAAGCATCCCCAAGCTTAGTTCCTACTCGCCCTCGAGTAGGTAAACGATAACAAAGATAATTTCTGAAGTGACATGCTATTGTAAAGCATATGAGATGAATGCAGCGATTCAAAGCAATGGCAAAGATAATGAGTAAACAAATGAATCATATAGCAAAGACTTTTCATGGATAATACTTTCAAGACAAGCATCAATAAGACTTGCATAAGAGTTACTCATAACGCAATAAATTCTTAGTAGAAAGGTATTGAAGCAACAAAAAGGATGATTAAGTTTCAGCAATTGCTTTCAACTTGTAACATGTATATCTCATGGATAGTTGTCAACATAAAGCAATATAACAAGTGCAATAAGTAAACATGTAAGAATCAATGCACACCAGTTGACACAAGTGTTTGCTTCTAAGATAGAAAGAAGTAGGTAAACTGACTCAACAATAAAGTAGAAGATAGGCCCTTCGCAGAGGGAAGCATTGATTACTATATTTGTGCTAGAGCTTTTTATTTTGAAAACAAGAAACAATTTTGTCAACGGTAGTAATAAAGCATATGTGTTATGTATAAAACATCTTATAAGTTGCAAGCCTCATGCATAGTATACTAATAGTGCTCGCACCTTGTCCTAATTAGCTTGGATTAACACGGATTATCATTGCATAGCATATGTTTCAACCAAGTGTCACAAAGGGGTACCTCTATGCCGCCTCGTACAAAGGTCTAAGGAGAAATCTCGCATTGGATTTCTCGCTTTTGATTATTCTCAACTTAGACATCCATACCGGGACAACATAGACAACGGATAATGGACTCCTCTTTAATGCATAAGCATTCAACAACGGTTAATATTCTCATAAGAGATTGAGGATTAGTTGTCCACACTCGAAACTTCCACCATGAATCATGGCTTTAGTTAACGGCCCAATGTTCTTCTCTAACAGTATGCATACTCAAACCATTTGATTGTGAGAACCGCCCTTACTTCAGACAAGACGAACATGCATAGCAACTCACATGATATTCAACAAAGGTAAAAGAGTTTATGGCGTCCCCAGAAACATGGTTACCGCTCAACAAGCAACTTATTAAGAAATAAGACACATAAGTACATATTCTTCACCACGATAGTTTTCAAGCTATTTGTCCCATGAGATATATATTGCAAAGGCAAAGAATAGAAGTTTTAAAGGTAGCACTCAAGTAATGTACTTTGGAATGGCAGAGAAATACCATGTGGTAGGTAGGTATGGTGGACACAAATGGCATGGTTATTGGCTCAAGGATTTGGATGCACGAGAAGAATTCCTCTCCATACAAGGCTAGGCTAGCAAGGTTGTTTGAAGCAAACTCAAGTATAAAAGGGTGCAGAAAGACTCACATATGAATATATTGCAAACATTATAAGACTTTACATCGTCTTCCTTGTTGTTCAAAAACCTTAACCAGAAAATATCTAGACTCTACAGAAACTAATCATGCAAACCAAATTTTGACAAGCTCTATGTAGTTCTTCATTAATGGGTACAAGGTACATGATGCAAGAGCTTAAACATGATCTATATGAGCACAACAATTGCCAAGTATCAAATTATTCAAGACATTATACCGTTTACCACATGCGGCATTTTCCGTTTCCAACCATATAGCAATGAATGAAATAGTCCAACTTTCGCAA
The DNA here is from genome assembly GCF_022539505.1 of Lolium rigidum. NCBI lineage: Eukaryota > Viridiplantae > Streptophyta > Magnoliopsida > Poales > Poaceae > Lolium > Lolium rigidum. Next base: position 6,908 of record NW_025901105.1, on the reverse strand, counting down.
TGAACATTAAAATTAAAGCTAAGAACACATGTGTTCATATGCTACAGCGGAGCGTGTCTCTCTCCCACACAAGCATGATGGATCATATTTTATTCAAACACAAACAAAATAAAAGCACACAGACGCTCCAAGTAAAGTACATAAGATGTGACCGAATAAAAATATAGTTTCAAGAGAAGAAACCTGATAATTTGTCGATGAAGAAGGGGATGCCTTGTGCATCCCCAAGCTTAGATGCTTGAGTCTTCTTGAAATATGCATGGATGAACCACGGGGGCATCCCCAAGCTTAGAATTTTCACTCTTCTTGATCATAGTATTTCATCCTTCTCTCTTGACCCTTGAAAACTTCCTCCACACCAAACTCAAAACAAACTCATTAGAGGGTTAGTGCATAATCAAAAATTCACATGTTCAGAGGTGACACAATCATTCTTAACACTTCTGGACATTGCTCAAAGCTACTGGAAGTTAATGGAACAAAGAAATCCATCCAACACAGCAAAAGAGGCAATGCGAAATAAAAGGCAAAATCTGTCAAAACAGAACAGTCCGTAAAGACGAATTTTAAAGAGGCACCAAACTTGCTCAGATGAAAATGCTCACATTGAATGAAAGTTGCGTACATATCTGAGGATCACTCACGTAAATTGGCAGATTTTTCTGAGTTACCTACAGAGAGCACTGCCCAAATTCGTGACAGCAAGAAATCTGTTTCTGCGCAGTAATCCAAATCTAGTATGAACCTTACTATCAAAGACTTTACTTGGCACAACAATGCAATAAAATAAGATAAGGAGAGGTTGCTACAGTAGTAGTAACAACTTCCAATACACAAATATAAAACAAAATTGTTGTAGTAAAATAAACACATGGGTTATCTCCCAAGAAGTGCTTTCTTTATAGCCATTAAGATGGGCTCAGCAGTTTTAATGATGCACTCCCAAGAAATAGTAGTTGAAGAAAAACAGAGCATCAAAAGGCAAGTATGAAACAAATTTAAGTCTAACCCACTTCCTATGAAAAGGAATCTTGTAAATAAACAAGTCATGTAGGCATAATGCAACAAGCGTAGGAAAACTAGACAAGCACAACTTCAAGATTTTCAGCATATAGAGAGGTGTTTTAGTAACATGAAAACTTCTACAACCATATTTTCCTCTCTCATAATAACTTTCAGTGGCATCATGAGAAAACTCAACAATATAACTATCACATAAAGCATTCTTATCATGAGTCTCATGCATAAAAGTATCATTACTCTCCACATAAGCATAATCAGTTGTATTAGTTGTAGTGGGAGCAAATTCAACAAAGTAGCTATCATTATTATTCTCATCATCAAATATAGGAGGTATAGTATCATCATAATAAACTTTATCCTCCATAGTAGGTGGCACCAAAAGACCAGTATCATTATAATCATCATAAATAGGAGGCATATCATAATCAACATAAACTTTCTCCTCAATACCCGGAGGGCTAAAGAGATCATTTTCATCAAAACCGACCTCCCCAAGCTTAGAATTTTCTATATCATTAGCAACAATGGTTTTCAAAGCATTCATACTAATATTACTACTAGCATGCCAATAAGGTTCCATAGGTTTTTTAACTTTCGCATTAAACCATTCATGTCTTGACTCAGGAAATAGTACAAAAAGCTCACAGATGTTTTCCATTATGCCTTACTAGTGTTTAACAAGAAACAAAAAGATGCAATTGCAGGATCTAAAGGAAATAGCTTCGAGCACACACACAATGGCAACAGAAAAGTACTTAGATACCTAGGACCGGAGTATGAGTGCCTTTTACCTTTCCTCCCCGGCAACGGCGCCGGAAAAGTGCTTGATGTCTACGGGTGCTTCTATTCTTGTTGACGGTGTTGGGCCTCCAAGAGCGAGAGGTTTGTAGAACAGCGAGCAAGTTTCCCTTAAGTGGATCACCCAAGGTTTATCGAACTCGGGGAGGAAGAGGTCAAAGATATCCCTCTCAAGCAACCCCGCAATCACGATACAAGAAGTCTCTTGTGTCCCCAACACACCTAATACACTTGTCGGATGTATAGGTGCACTAGTTCGGCGAAGAGATAGTGAAATACAAGTAGTATGGATGTATATGAGTGGTAATAGCAATCTGAATAAAATATGGCAGCGAGTAAACATGCAACGAACGAGTAAATAAACGAGAGATTCGATGTTTGGAAACAAGGCCTAGGGATCATACTTTCACTAGTGGACACTCTCAACATTGATCACATAATAAAACCACTCTACACTCTTTTGTTGGATGATGAACACCACTAATTGCGTATGGCTACAAGGGCACCTCAATGCCGGAGTTAACAAGCTCCACAACATTCGATGTTTATATTTAAATAACCTTAGAGTGCATGATAGATCATTGCAATTACACCAAGTACTAACATAGCATGCACTGCTTGTCACCATCACACTATGAAGGAGGAATAGATCACATCAATACTATCATAGCAATAATTAACTTCATAATCTACAAGAGATTACAATCATAACCTACGCCAAGTACTACATGATGCACACCACTGTCACCGTTACACCATGGAGGAGGAATAGACTACTTTAATAACATCACTAGAGTAACACATAGATGAATAGTGATACAAAACTCATATGAATCTCAATCATGTAAGGCAGCTCATGAGATCATTGTATTGAAGTACATAGGAGAGAGATCAACCACATAGCTACCGGTACAGCCCTTAGCCTCGATGGAGAACTACTCCCTCCTCATGGGAGACAGCAGCGGTGATGAAGATGGCGGTGATGTCGATGGAGGAGCCTTCCGGGGGCACTTCCCCGTCCCGGCGGCGTGCCGGAACAGAGACTCCTGTCCCCCAGATTTTGGCTTCGCGATGGCGGCGGCTCTGGAAGGTTTCTCGTACCGTGGCTTTTCCGTATCGATGATTTGGGTCAGGGACCTTTAAATAGGCGAAGAGGCGGAGTCGGAAGGCTGACGAGGCGACGACACAATAGGGGGGCGCGGCCCAGGCCCTGGCCGCGCCGCCCTATCATCTGGGCCCACGAGGGCTCCCCTCTGGTGGCTCTCGGGTGTTATGGAAGCTTCGTGGAAAAATAGGATGCTGGGCATTGATTTCGTCCGATTCGAGAATATTTCCTTACTAGGATTTACGAAACCAAAAATAGCAGAAAACGACAAGCGGCCCTTCGACATCTCGTCAATAGGTTAGTTCCGGAAAACACATAATAATGACATATAATGTGTATAAAACATGTGAGTATCATCATAAAAGTAGCATGGAACATAAGAAATTATAGATACGTTTGGGACGTATCAGTGTTCGCTGAGGTGTCTCCTGTGAAGAAGCTCGAAGGACAGGTCATCGACCTCCTTGCGAAGGGAGGCCACTTGCTCCTGTTCTTGAACAAGGCCCTTCTTTAGCTATTCGGCACGGGCGCAGGCAGCCTTCCTGGTTTCGGCCTCCCCATTGAAGTTGCAGCGGATCTCCTAGACTTTGGTTGCCAGCTCCTTCATCTGAGCATGGAGCTTCTTCTTCTCCTCGGCGTAACGGTCGCTGCACTGCTGCGTACGCTTGTGCTACTCCTCATGCGGTGCCTTGTTTTAATCAGCAAGCTGCTTGGTGGAACTGCGGAGCTCCTCCTCGAGCCATTTGGATTCCTTGGCATCAAATTTCTCAAGCTTGACCTTGTGAGCGTCCAAGAGCTCCTGGGATTGGGTGACCTGGGCCTCCATGGACTCTAGGCGCTCAAGCTCTCGAGTAGCTTCAGCCTCTCGGAGTGCTACAGCCGTCTCTCGTGAGGTGAGATCCGCCTCCTTCTGCACCAGGGCACGCTCGCGTTCCTGGACATTCAGGCGATCTTCTTCCACATCGAGCTCGGAGAGGTCCACGGCGCTCTCGCGGACTAGAAGGCCGCTGGCCTCTAGGATTGAGGTACTTCCTAGAAAGTCGTTCGCTTGACGGTGTGCGGTGATGGCGTGTAACTCACACGTTCATTGGGAACCCCAAGAGGAAGGTATGATGCGCACAGCAGCAAGTTTTCCCTCAGAAAGAAACCAAGGTTTATCGAACCAGGAGGAGCCAAGAAGCACGTTGAAGGTTGATGGCGGCGGGATGTAGTGCGGCGCAACACCATAGATTCCGGCGCCAACTTGGAACCTGCACAACACAACCAAAGTACTTTGCCCCAACGAAACAGTGAGGTTGTTGATGTCTACGGGTGCTTCTATTCTTGTAGACAGTGTTGGGCCTCCAAGAGCAGAGGTTTGTAGAACAGCAGCAAGTTTCCCTTAAGTGGATCACCCAAGGTTTATCGAACTCAGGGAGGAAGAGGTCAAAGATATCCCTCTCATGCAACCCTGCAACCACAAAGCAAGAAGTCTCTTGTGTCCCCAACACACCTAATAGGTGCACTAGTTCGGCGAAGAGATAGTGAAATACGAGGTGGTATAAATAAGTATGAGCAGTAGTAACGGCGCCGAGAAAATAGCTTGCTGGCGTGTAGTTGATGGTGGTAATATGGTAGCGATGGTAACGCGGTAAAACGAGTAAACAAGCAGCGATAGCGATATTTAGGAACAAGGCCTAGGGATCATACTTTCACTAGTGGACACTCTCAACATTGATCGCATAATAAATAACTCTTTCTCATATGTGCTACATACACTCTTTTGTTGGATGATGAACACATTGCGTAGGATTACACGAACCCTCAATGCCGGAGTTAACAAGCTCCACAATTCAATGTTCATATTTAAATAACCTTAGAGCATAATAGATCATTGCAAAATAAACCAAGAACTAACATAGTGCACACACTGTCCACATTACACTATGAAGGAGGAATAGATCACATCAATACTATCATAATGATAATTAACTCCACAATCTACAAGAGATCATGATTATAGCCTACGACAAGAACCACACGGTGCACACACTAGTCACCTTTACACCATGCAGGAGGAATAGACTACTTTAATAACATCACTAGAGTAGCACACAACTAGTAGCGATACAAAGCTCATCATATGGATCTCAATCATGTAAAGCAGCTCATGAGATCATTGTATTGAAGTACATAGGAGAGAGATTAACCACATAGCTACCGGTACAGCCCCGAGCCTCGATGGAGAACTACTCCCTCCTCATGGGAGACGGCAGCGGTGATGAAGATGGCGGTGGTGTCGATGGAGAAGCCTTTCGGGGGCACTTCCCCGTCCGGCGGCGTGCGGGAACGAGAGACTCCTGTCCCCCGGATCTTGGCTTCGCGATGGCGGCGGCTGCTGGAAGGTTTCTCGTACCGTGGCTTTTCGTCTCGAGGTTTTAGGTCGAGGGGCTTCTTATAGGCGAAGAGGCGGCGTCAGAGGGTCGAAGAGGCGGCGACACCATAGGGTGGCGCGGGCCACCCCGGGCCGCGCCGGCCTATGGTCCCGTGGGCCTGTGCCCCCTCTCTGGCGGTTCTCGGGTGTTACGGATGCTTCGGGCAAAATAGGATCTTGGGTCTTGATTTCGTCCGATTCGAGAATATTTCCTTACTAGGATTTACGGAACAAAAAATAGCGAGAAAACGGAGGCGGCACTTCGGCATCTCGTCAATAGGTTAGTTCCGGAAACGCATAAATATGACATAAAATGTGCATATAACATGTAGATATCATCAATAATGTGGCATGGAACATAAGAAATTATCGATACGTCGGAGACGTATCAGCATCCCCAAGCTTAGTTCTGCTCGTCCGGCGAGTGAAACGATAAACAAAGATAATTTACGGAGTGACATGCCATCATAACCTTGATCATATTGTAAACATATGTAATGAATGCAGCGATCAAAACAATGGTAATGACATGAGTAAACAAGCTGAATCATAAAGCAAAGACTTTTCATGAATAGTACTTTCAAGACAAGCATCAATAAGTCTTGCATAAGAGTTAACTCATAAAGCAATAATTCAAAGTAAAAGGTATTGAAGAAACATAAAGGAAGATTAAGTTTCAGCGGTTGCTTTCAACTTGTAACATGTATATCTCATGGATAATTGTCAACATAGAGTAATATAACAAATGCAATATGCAAGTATGTAAGAATCAATGCACAGTTCACACAAGTGTTTGCTTCTTGAGGTGGAGAGAGATAGGTGAAGCTGACTCAACATAAAAGTAGAAGAATGGTCCTTCAAAGAGGAAAGCATCGATTGCTATATTTGTGCTAGAGCTTTGGTTTTGAAAACATAAAGAGAGCATAAAAGTAAAATTTTGAGAGGTGTTTGTTGTTGTCAACGAATGGTAGTGGGCACTCTAACTACCTCATCAACCAGACTTTCAAGAGCGGCTCCCATGAAGGACGTTATCTCTACCATCAAGGTAGATCATCCCTCTTCTCTTTTGTTTACACATGTACTTTAGTTTAGTTTTTCTTTATTTATGGATGACACTCCTCCCAACCTTTTGCTTACACAAGCCATGGCTAACCGAATCCTCGGGTGCCTTCCAACAATCACATACCATGAAGGAGTGTCTATTTGCAAAATTAAGTTGCTTACTTGATGAATCGAGCAAAACATGTGAAGAGAATTATTGATGCAAGTTAATTAATCGAGGATAGGAACCCATTGCCGGCTCTTTTTGCAAAATTATTGGATAAGCGGATGAAGCCACTAGTCCATTGTGAAAGTCTGTCAAAAGTAAATGACAAGATCGAAAGATAAAACACCACATACTTCCTCATGAGCTATAAAACATTGACACAAATAAGAGGTGATAAATTTTGAATTATTTAAAGGTAGCACTCAAGCAATTTACTTTGGAATGGCGGAGAAATACCATGTAGTAGGTAGGTATGGTGGACACAAATGGCATAGTGGTTGGCTCAAGGATTTTGGATGCAT